>NC_056737.1:319713685-319998685 GCF_019279795.1 Protopterus annectens | reverse complement strand
TCAGTGGAGTTAGGAATTACATCAAAAGTGAGTTTTTTATGGGTGGATTTTTCTATTTTTCTTAGGGATTTTCGAATGAAACCTGATTTTGGGTTCAGTTGAGGTATCCTCCTTCCAGGTCTCAGAGAAGGCTAAGTCTGACCTCTTCTTGCCAAGTGTGAAGGGCTTCAAGAAAACTACCCGTCAGGGACTAGCTATAGAGGAGCACCAAGTCCTAATGTGTATGGCGGCCCTCTTCCTCTCCATCTCTCTCTCTCTCAATATATATATATATATATATATATATATATATATATATATATATATATATATATATATATAATACATGTGTGTGTGTGTATATTATACTATGCTGATGCACACATGTAAGGCATACACATACAAATCTTTTTTCTTGAAATCTGACTGACACATGGCCACAGTATCATGCTATTTTCTACTGAAATGTACTCTGGTTATGATTAAATGAAAAGGAGTTTAGGCCAATGAAGAGTTGTAAGAGTATAATTACAGGCAGCCTGAAAATGTAAGCCTTGCAGCTGTCTTACAAATCTCTAAAAATGCTGTTGATTATTACATTTTTCTCATTAGTACCACAGACGGAATATAACTTACAGAATTTTATAGCTATTCCATTTTCTCAATTTCTTGGTAGAAGTCTGAGAGAGCAAACAGCAATGCAGTTAAAACTACATGCTTAAGGTTCACTCCTGTACTATCCTCATCCTGCCTAATCTGCAGCTGGAGATGAGCTCTAAAGAATTTCTGCACCCGTAGCTCCCCCGTAGTAATGACTGTAAATCTAAATTAGTGATGAGAAACATCACTGTAAAATAGACATCTGATTTATTAATTTGATATTTGTTAACCAGGTTAGTCCAACTGGGCAGATGCCCTTTTTCAGTGGAGACTCGAGGAGGAAAGCTCCAATTTTTATATACATAATAAAAGATGAAGTATAACAAATACTACATACATTTACATTCAAAACTAATTAACATAAAGGATTAATAAATATATAGTATGAAAAGGTGTTTAGGTCAAAGAGCAGCTTAGATTTAGTGCAGGCTGTAGTTTGACTGACTGAGGAGTGTCACATTTTATGTATATATTTATTTATATATGTAATGTTTTGTTGACCAGGTTTGACGCACTAGTTCAGTGACCACTTTTCAAGGGCAGTATCTATACTGACTAGAGAAATTTGGCCAGTGGATCAGGGAAATTCCCCCACTCTCGTGTTCCCAAATAAACTTTCTGGTTAATGACTGTGATATAAAAAAAATGTGTAAGACGTAGCTTACAGGTTCATTTGCTCCAGCAGAAGGGATTTAGGTGAAGCTAGTAGGCTTCATTCTATGTAAAAGTACCTCAAGGAATAAGGGCAAAAATGACAAGGCTTGCAGAAATATCATTAGTGGCTTTCTCCCTCAAAAACATATAAAACATGTGCTGAAATAGGGAAATAATTCTCTCAGAGATGCATTGCTTCAGCTGTGTGTTCATAATAGAGTACTACAATAATGCTTCTGCAAGGGAAAATCATTCTGTAGCCCTACCTTTGGTCGTTTCCAAACTATATTTTTGACCTTGCCAGATTTCTGCCCCAGTTCCTTGAACCCCAGTGATTCCACACCAGCAGGAAAGACGTCATCCTCAAACAGTTTCTTCTTCCCAAGAAGCTCAACCTTTAGAGCTTTGAAGTCCTGGTTCTCATATTTGATGGGCTTGCTATATGAACCTTCTCCACTTTTTCTGTTCCTCTCCCGGATCAGGCGATCACAGAAAAATCCAGCTAGAGCGCAGGGCATCTCTTCCAAGTATCTCACTAGCTAGATGCTTTTGGCTGCCTCATCTGTGCCTGGGTAGCTGAATGACCCTGGCATAAATCCAACTGGCTGACTTCCCATTGGCTAAGTGAAAAAATGTGTATGGTCAGTCACCCTCCTTATCAGTAGCTCTATCTCTCGCTCCTACCCCTCCCTCCTCCAGTGTATGTAAATTCATTTACAGATAATGAACCAAATAGCATTAACCAGAGTCAGCAAGGATTATGGGAGTCTGAAGGACATCATTGTAACTGCTCTGAATGTGTGTGTGTGCCTGTGCAGAGAGAGGAGAAATGAATAAAAGTCTGCATGTTTTTCATGTTACATGATAAATGACCAGTCAGCTAACAAGGCCTAGCTCAGCAAAAGCCATTCATTCCTTTAAAACCTTCAGTTTGCATTCATTAGTAATTACTGTGCAGATGTATTATATACCTTAATCCTACAGAGGCCCACATGAATGAAGATGTATGTTCCAATGCAGACTGGTGTAACCTTAGGCTACAGTATCTGCACTACCTAAACCAAGTAGTATTGCAACATTTGCTCACATTGCTTTGTAGATTCATAGTAAAACATTCTATATAAATACACACTTACTCATGTGCTCATCTTTTGCATTGCTGCTTACAATGTAATGCCCATTCTAGTTTAAAATGCATGCATGCATCAAATCTCAACAAAGACACACATTTATTTAATTACTATAGACAAATAAATATGTGCTCTTTTTTCATTTTCCTGTACTACTATACACTTTAATTATATAGCTCCTACATCCATATCCACAGCAGAATATAAGTATACCTACATATTCATGTGTGTGTGTGTGTGTGTGTGTGTGTGTGTGTGTGTGTGTATGTAAAAAAAAATATATATATATATATATATATATATATATATATACACACACAGATATACATATACACATATGTATGTATATATGTGAATGTAATACACAAAAACAAACACACTTTATGTATACTTCTTTTATTGCACTGTTTTGCTCTTCTAACTTTGAACATACTTGTTTTTTCAGGACTGTGGTCCCAGATTTATCTACAATGAAACTGTAGTCAGTTCAGTATGGCTTTCTAAGTTAAACTTAATATAAGCAAATGCACGTGTGCATGCAACAATTTATTCACTCACACACACACGCACACACACACACACACATATATATATATATATATATATATATATATATATATATATATATATATATATATATATCCCACACATATGGGTTTAAATTAAATGTTCACATTTTAAAACCCATAATTCAATCACTGTGTACTTTTTTTTTCCATTTGGTTGAATTAGGGTTTGTTGCCTTGTCTGCTTGTAGCATAGTCTTACTCAGACACTTGCTTGTCCCAATGATATAATGTAGCCACACACCCCAGGTTGTCAAAAGAAAAAACTGTTATCCACCTGTTTCAGGCATTTTAAATGATCTCGTAAAATCTATTCCAGGATGCAGTCCCATTAATCAGGGGATAATGTGTCTTCAGTTCAGCTTTGAAAGCATGACCTTCCCAAAAGCATCCTATGATCGCCATCACATATGTAATCAGGCAGGCAGCAATGCTATAACAGGCTAACATTAAGTGCACAGTTCAAAGCTAAACATGTGTAACTTGTCTGTGTTGTGCTACAAAGTTTGACTTTTATGGTGACTTTCCCAAAAAAAAGTCTCCTTGGTAGTGGAGCAATATAAAAAGAAATCAGAAAAAATAAATCAGTGATTGGTGACAAAACAGCTGTCCTTGACTTTTAACTTACTCTTAATTGCAACAGAATTGACTTTACCAGCAGTAACTGTAGCTGAAAGGTGGTGATAACATGAAATCTAAGTGCTTATCAGAGGAAAGATTATATAAAGAATGTGTGTTTAAAAGTACTATGCAAAAATATATTACATTCTTCAATAAATGATAGTGTGCTACATTAATATTGAGTGGTAGCCACACTGACAAAATAAAATAATGAGTTTTTACATTTAGACTACAGGCAAATAAGTGCAGATCAAGATAGATTCCTATAATCAGGGAAGCAAGAATCAAACCCTGAAAAGTAAAGACATAGTGCTCCTTTATGAAGAAAATAAAGATCACTTCCAGCTTGTACATGTGAGCCTTATAAGGCCTTCCTTTATGTGATTCAAGAATACCTGCTGCCTGTTTTTGGGAGGGAGAAAAGTACAGCCTAAGTTTGTTCCCAGCAAAGGTTGAATAAACAAAAACTCATGAAAAGGGTTGAAATGAGATTCATTCGTATTCATCAGGGCTCTCATAAAAGTTATTAAGGGTTCATTGACCTGTACTGCCTGCTATGCTTTCTATTTGATTAATTTTATTTTTTTATCTGTTGAGTAGGGAGATTGAACCACAAAGTCTGTATTTAATCCACAGCCTTTTACATATTAAAGTAAGATCAGCATTATATTGATGTGTACATATATTAAAGAATGCCAGATCATGTGAAAGATTAACAGAGTTTGTATTACAAAAATATAGTAACGAGGGATAAGAAGTATAACACAAGATGTAGCAAGGTGAAAATTTAAATCTGTTAAACTGTAATACACTGGAGATATTTGGTAAGCTTGCTTTTATTGGTAGTAATGAATGAAAAAATGTAAAATAAATGTTTTTGAATATAATGATATAAGATAATTATCATTACTATTGCACAGAGTACACATGCAGACCGTCTGAGGAGGGTAACTTTTTAGTAGCATTGTGCATGTGCTAAGACATGTGTACATTAATTTATATGAGGCAACTATGAATTTAATGCAGGCAACCAGGTGTAGTCTGGTTGAAAAAGTGTGCTACTGAAACCTTTCTGAAAGGTGGCAATGATTTGTTTGTTTGCAGCTAGTGCTATATGATATTCCATAATTTGGGGTTTGACACAGAAAAAGCTATGAATGTAAAGGTTATATGATGAAACGAGTTTGCTAACATAGAATGAGAGGCTGCTAATTGTTGAGAGCTGCAGTATGTGTGAATATTTTTTAAGGGTGATACATGCATGCATGAATGCTAAAGTTGAGTAGCAATTTAAATGTAGTAGCTTGAAAGTGATAGTTGCAAGAAAACACTGGACCTATAATCTGATTATAGGGCTTAGATAAAGTGGTGCAGTGATGTTCCATTTTGGGGACTAAGCAAATAAATCTACCTGCTCATCTGAGACATGTTTGTAATTTTGCACATCTTTGGTAAAACTAACTAAAATGTGTAGGTCGTAGTGAAGTATTACTTTAAGGTTAGAGGTAACTCAAAGTTTATCGATATCTTTACTAACTGATACTAAAACAGGTGCAACATGTCCATCTGGCCTTGGAATTTACAGATAGTTTTACTGACAAGAAGGATAAAGGATTTATCCATAGTCTAACATAGTTAAACTGAATAACACTTTTCAGTCCGTCCGAATACCAGCTGATAAGGTAACCGAGTGAAGATTAGCTTGTGTAGTAAACATTGTTTTGGTGATTAACATGAATTTAGTTTTTAGAAAATGATAGCAGGTTCAAGAGAAACTAGCCATTCATATAAATAGGTCATATTTAGAGTTCTTTGATAATAAAAATATACTGATGGCTATTAAACCAGAAAAACAACCTATCTGTATATAGTAGGTCATAGATCATAACCAGACTCGTATATTTCTTATCCACATAAAAATACTCTAAATGGCATTTAAAAATCTGCAATGCTCCAGAAGGCAGAATGAAGAAGGGTAACATATTCCATCATGTCATAGATAATCTGCTACAAGATGCCCATTTTTCTCATCTGTGAGTTAAGATGTCCATATTCAATAGCAAAAAAGTATTCCTAGTTTTTATGTCATGATTGCAGATAGAGAGATTAAAACACACACAGGACATCTCGTCAGTCATGACTGTATAAGCAGTTATAGTATAGCCTCTCAGTAGTATATAAATGGAAGAGAATAAACTGAAGCTTCTTAACTACTGGGCATACTGAAAGTGTTTATGATTGGAGGTATCTGGTAAATACTTCCTTGATTTGTTCCAGCTTGCTAATGTTAATAATGGCAAGCAGAAAAAGGGTGCATATGGACCTTTTTTCTGTGACATTAATTGAGTTAAATAAAGGTACCAAAACTTCATCCAGTCTACATCAGACTGAGCAAAGTATTAAGTATAACCTATAATATGCATTTTTTACATAAGCCCTACACAAGTGTGCCAACAGGTAGGTCAGAATTATTATATCCAAGTCCTTATAAAAGTCTGTAACTTTAATAAGCATTGAGTTAGTGACACACAATAAACATTTACTGGAGAAACCAATGTGCATATTTATGTATGTTAAATTACAAATTATTTTCATTTGCTCATGCTACAAGAATTTCTAAATAAGTCCCAAGGATGCAGTAATCTTTTAAAGAATTAATTGAAAATACAATTTTGAAGTGTCCCAACTTTTGAGTATCACAGCTGGGCAAAAAGTAGGAAGGTACTCTTGAAAATGTAAAAAACTAAGCATAATTTTTAAATATTGCTCTAATTCACTTAAACAGTGAATAGCACAACAGGTTTTGCATCAACATGCATTTTGTGAACAGTATTCAGTATGAAACTGTAATGTATGGCTTTATGGACTGTAATCATCAGCAATTTACCAGAAAAATCCAAAGTTTTATGACAAAGCAAAAATATGAGGCAAACTCTGTCACATTCTAAATAACCAAGGACAGTTGAATGGTACTGACAGCATGTAAAAACAAAATGCTCATCTGTAAAAGAAACCGCTTCAAGCACTGTTACACACTTTGTTCTGGCACATTTTCTATTTTAAAAGTATGACAGAGTGAAGTTCTAATAGCTTTTAAATGCTGTTTTACCTCTTGCCACTGTCTTTAGTGTTAAACCTGATCTTAACGGCACTTAAAGCATTCTTAAAAAATGTTTTAAGTACCCCTAAGCTCTGTTAAAATCCGATCTCATGCTAGGGAAAAGCTTAACAAGTTTGACTTTCTCCCCAATTCTGGAGCATAGTAATGGGACTACTTGGCACTTAGAGACCACTATATTTGTTTGAAGGTCATTGATGAAAGCTGTATATATGATCTAACTGGCAGAGAAGCTCTCATCCTGGGATGCAAATGCATTCACTAAATATTTGTAAGGCCTATAAAGCCAAGAAAAAACAGTTATCTTAGAGAATATGATTTAATAAAGCCACCAAACTCATGAATCCTAAACATAAATCACTACTGTTTGAAAGTGACAAATTTTGGTACTTAGGTATTATCCCTACCACACATTCATCCCAGCAGTTTAACTGTGTGATGGAAACCTGGCATTCTCGGCAGCATTCCATTCTCAGTGAAATAACGTGCTGCCAAGAATGTGTGGTTGCGAAAATACGTAAACCATAGTCTCTTAAACTGTTGTCCATGCAACCAAGAAAGCATTACAAAGCTTTATTGTGATAATACCTTGTAAAAAAAGCAAACAAGTCTTCTGTCTTCTATTAAATTTAATTAATTCTAGCACACCAGCAATATTTTAGCTGAAAACATAAGGCAGAAGACTTGTTTGTTTATTTTACAAAGTATTATCACAACCACGCTTTGTAACGCTTTATTGGTTGACTGTGAATGGAAAGTTGTTTAAAGTAATACTGGATTTGACCTTTTTAAACATGTTTGTGTCACTTAAGGAAAGTATTTGCTATTTCTTCTGGGAGAGAATCATTTTCATTAAATAGTGTAGACATTTGAACATGATATACGCTAGAGAGAAAGCAAGGGTGGCCACGGTGGTGCAGCAGTTAGCGTTGTCGCCTCACAGCAGGAGGTTCTCTGGTTCGATCCTCGGCTGGGGTGCCTTCTGTGTGGAGTCTGCATATCCTCCCTGTGATTGCGTGGGTTTCCTCTGGGTGCGCCAGTTTCCTCCCACATCCCAAAGACATGCTGTATGTGGATTGGACACTCTAAAATTGGTCCTAGGTGTGAGTGAATGAGTGTGTGTGTGTGTGTGTGTGTGTGTGTGTGTGTGTGTGTGTGTGTGTGTGTGTGTGTGTGTGTGTGTCTGTGTGCCTTCTGTGGAAGGTTGGGCACTGGGCTGGCAACTCGACACTGTAAAACTCCACTGCCAATCATGAGCGGACAGGTGAGCCGCTGTGGTGACCCCTAACTGGGAAAAGCTGAAAGAAGAAGACAGAGAGAAAGCATGCAAGTACGCTTTCTCTCCAGTGTCTATCATGTTCATGTTCTAAAGTGTACTTACAGCTGCCACAGAAATGTGGTTGCGATAATATGTAAGTACCCAAATCTCTATAAGCAAAACAGGTACAGCATGCTCATTCATTGAGTCAGCACCAGAAATGTTTATGAACAGGATCATGAAGTCAGGACTGAACTTAATAAATAAATTCTACTGTATGAAAAACAGTACATAACAAACAAATGTGGAATACAAATTAGGGACAAACAGAAGTTTTTATACAGGACAGTATGTGCTGATAGATGATTAGAATACTAGTAGTTGGAAACCAGGCTAACACAAGCTATATTTTGCCACAAAAGGGTGACCATGCAGGTTCTCCAAAGACTGAACATGGAAGTGTTGGATCAGCAGAACATGACTGTGAGAAACCTGGTACTATATTAGTTTGCCAAAAATTATTTTCTGTGAACACGTATTCATTGACCCTCTTCAGCGAAAATCACTTCCTCAATTCACTGACTATTCCAAAGGCAAAGATGTAGTTGTTCAACTATATATATATATATATATATATATATATATATATATATATATATATATATATATATATATAGTTAGGGTGTGTGTGGGAGGGGGTGAAGCCCCCCACTTGGGCGCATTCAGTTTAGCTATATGTTGGTCCATTGTCTGCAGGGTAAGTATTTCTTTGCCCTTGGATTATTCAGCGAATCGCAGAAGTGATTTTTGCAGAATTGGGGTCGATGAATACATGTTCACTGAAAATAAATTTTGGTGAACTAATATAGACCCAGAAATCTAGCGTACAAGACGATTTGCCTGTAGGCCCTAGCTATATCACTGCTCTAGGCCCACTGAGGCCACAGAAATGCTATCAAAACTGCCTAAAATGTCTTTGAGAAATGAACTGCCATCAACTATTCATCATCCAGTTAAGAATGGCATAAAGCCAGTCTTTAAATGAGTCAAGCACTGATATATGATTATGAGAAAATGAGAACTGAAAATAGGTTTCCACCACAGAATAGATATGTCAAATCTTTCCTCTGAATTACATTATCTAGCAGAAGCACATGAACTGTGAACTTCAATGGCTCCAAAATATATCTCTATGGGGCCACATGATGCAAGGGCTAGTTCAAGGAAGACTTTATTCCTAACAATTTTTATTGCATGTGCCCTAAGAAGTAGAAGATGGTCTTTTTCAGGATACTGAAACAAAGACCATAATGGAATACAGATGTTCAAAAAGGATGCCATGGTTCTCTATGTCAAATACTGCAGGCAGACATCATGGAAGACCAAAACAGAATAGAAGAAATAATCTATTAAACTAGCATGGACTGTCTTAGTGCTGTACTGAAGATGGGAGTGTTGATGATGGTGTGGTAATTCTGTAGACTGCAAGTATCCAATGATGACTTCTTTTGAAACAGAGATAAGTAAAGCCTTCTTTAGAGAAGATGGAAGAATCCCAGTCCACAGACAGTTCCTCAGAGTCTCACCAACAAAATCAGGCTCAATCAACATGGCCTTATTTCAATTAAGTTCCATGGGCAGACAGGCATATGGACCCTGCCAAACGCAGCATGAGCTTTGCCAGACAGAAGATTGTACATCCTCAGTACCAGTGCTTCAAAGATAATATGATACTGACTAGCTTAGAACATAGGAAGCAGAAACACAATGTAATCTGTACAGTATAAAGCTTGGAGTAGTCTGGCTCTGCTCTGTAGTTTACAAGTGTCAAATTAAACCTCTGAAAGAGCTCTAGTTGTAATAACTCACTTAAATACAGCAAACAAAAATGAGTACAAGCAAGTCTAATTGCCAAGAGAAAAAAAGTGTGCAGTCTAAAAACATGTAAGTACAATCACTATAAAAACCTACATGGCATTTATCATAAAATGTAAAAATAAATGAATGAATCAACTGATATTTATTCATTTAGTTGATTGATTGCTTATAGGTTCTACCCACGAACTATCCCTATGTGCAGCAGAGGCCTGGGGAGGAAATTGCATATGTTGTTTTGTAAAAGATCAGCAGAAAATACACATTTAAATACAATGAAGCAGTTTCCACTCTAATGCAATCTGTACTTTCATTTTTCTAAACACATTCTGTTGGACTGACGCTGTGGTAGCATTGTTGTCTCACAGCAAGAGGTTCTCCGGCTGGGTATCTTTTGTGTGATGACTGAATGTCTTCCATTTGTTTGCATTATTTTTTCTGGGTACTCCAGTTTTATCCTGCATCCCACAGGCATGCTGTAGGTGGGCTGGCAACTCTAAATTGTCCATAAGTATGTGTCTGTGTGTGACATGGAAGAAAGCCTTAGCAGTCAAATTCTGTTCTGTACTTGTATAGTAAAACTCTGTGTATGGCATCAGCTGTTCATGGGATTACTACAGGAATCAGATGCAACTTGACAGCACTGGATAGACAGAAAGGCATTTTATCAGCTACAGATTTATAAACAAGGGTTTGCTGCTCATGTTGTTTCTTTTTCTTGGTGTTGCGATGTGAACAACAGTTTGTGTTTAGTTCCATTTTTAATACATTTTGGCCTTTCTGTTGTAGTTTCCTGGATGACATTTTTGTCACGTTGGAACAATCTTTATCATACATCTCAAGCTCAACTTCTTTTTTAAGATTTATACACAGTTCTGCACCAGACGAGATCAATTATTTAGATGTTAACATATCGGTATTCAACAACTTTCTTCCTTCTGACATAGGAAAGTTACTTTTTCCAACTCCTATTTGCATTACAAGAGTTTCCATCCTTGGTAAGTTAAAAGGGACCTTATAAAAGGTCAGTTTATCAGGGTGGCCAGAATGGTCTTGGATGACAGTAAAATTTCTTTTGGAGATGGTTTAGAAAGGGTTTATCCCAAAGACTTGATATTTAGCTTGTTTGACGAGGTTGTCAGAGATAGGCGGACGAAGTACCCCCACACACACACACCTTTAGGGAAACCTAGCTTTGTAGGATGGGCACTCAATGACACAATACTGATGCAGATTTTAATAACTGTATGGCTGTCACACTTAACCACTCTAACTCCTCACTTTAAGAAATTATTCACAAGAATTGGTCCATTCTCAAAATTGACAAATTATTTCACATGGTTGGTGATACACACCACATTTTGTTCACAAAATTAATAATAATATAAAGAAGATTTTGGAAAGAGATAATATGACCCCATTTGGAGGGATGGTTAAATGTGGAAGATGTAAGTCATGCCCATTTATTATTAAAACTAGTAGTGTAATTTTACCCAGCACAAGCTCTAGTAAAGTTTCATTTGTTATAGGAAATTGAATCTCAAGGACTAGTTTATTTAGCCATTTGCAAACAACATAAAGCATTTTATGTGGGTAAAACTGAAAGAAAACATTTTAAATTTAATATCCCACTCCATAAAGGTGGTAGGTCTTCAGACATATCCAACTATAGACCCATTGCCATTCTTTCCCCACTAGCCAAAATAATAGAGAAATGTGTACACAAGCAACTAATGCAATACCTTACACAGAATGACTTACTATCCAACTCCCAGCATGGTTTCAGGTCATACCACAGTACCACCTCAGCCCTCCTTTCCTTTACTACTGCCATAAACCAAAATAGGAATGACAATAGGCTAACCTTTGCCCTCTTTCGTGACCTATCAAAAGCCTTTGACATGGTCAACCATGAACTTCTCCTTCTTTCACTAAAATCTATTTCCCTCAACAAGCCTGCTATCCAGTGGTTCCAGTCCTACCTGACTGGTAGATAGCAGGCAGTACTGTGGCAGGGCAAACTCTCCAGCCAGTTACCTCTCACACTTGGTGTCCCTCAAGGGTCCATACTAGGTCCACTACTCTTCTCTATTTTTGTCAACAACCTCCACACTGCTATCCCTAAAGCCACCTGCATCCAATACGCAGATGATTTCACTCTCATCTGCTCAGCCAACTCCCCATCCGGCTTGCAAATCCTAACCCAAAATACATTTAACACTATTGAGAACTGCCTCACCAATCAATGCTTACTTCTGAACCCCAATAAAACTAAACTTCTACTCTTCTCTCCCACTAGTAGATCCACCACACTTTCATTCTCTGTACATCTAACAATGGTACCACTATTTCCCCAGATAATCACACCAAACTGCTAGGGTTATCATAGACAATAATCTCAAATTTGACCTACAGGTCAACAAAACCATACAGACCATCAATAAGAAGCTTGGATCACTGTATAGAAACAAGACATTTTTAACCCCACTGGCTAGGACTGCAATCACCCGATCACACCTACTCTCTACTCTCTTATGTGCCTTGCCTGTACTCTCAAACTTCAACAAATCTGAACTAGGTTAGCTGTCCCATAGCTACAATCATATTGCCAGATTCGCCACTGGCTCCACCTATAGAACCCACCACTACCAGAACCTTAAACAACTAGAGTGGCTAGAACTGCCCAGCTTAATTCAATTCAATCAACTCTTAGCGCACAATATTTTGTACCACCCTGAGGATACCCCCTCACTTAAAAATATTGTTAAGCCATATAGCAATCTAAGATCCCTACGGTCAGCCAATAAACTACTGGTCCAAACCCACAAAGCTAATAACTCTGCTGGTGAATCCCTGTTTGCCAACTTCATTGGCAAAACCTGGAATTCGTTGCCAAACTATATAACCCTACAATCCTCCAAAAGTCTCTTCCAAAAAAACCTTAAACAGTATCTCAAAGTGAATTGGCTATGCCCATGTACCAACCCTGATTAAGTTATAAACAAAAAGCATATTCTGAAATTATCATAACTTGCAACTACATCACCAAGCTCTGCTTCCAATCCGATGTCTCTTACTTTTAATTGTGTGTGTTCTTTTTCATGTTGGAGCTTCTTTTGGATTCTTTGAGTCCAGAAGTGTATTTTGTTTTTAATTGTCTGTCCATGACAATTGTGAGTCCCTACTAGGGAACACTACTAACCCATTGTATATAATCACTTTGTTTTTATAATTGTTTGCTAACTTCTGTGTAATCTATGTAAGTTTGTCTTTGTGGAGCTTTTCTCCCTGGGCCTCCACTGAAAATGGACATGTATCCAGTCAGACTATCCCGGTAAACAAATGTAAAATAAAATAAAATAAATAAATAAATATTTAAATTGATTCATGAACATCTTTACAATAGAAGAAAACAAAATCCAAATAATGCTCTTTTTAAACATTCTTTGATCTGTGATGGGTTTTTGGGTTCTGAGTTTGGCATTTTGGAGACTATTGCACATAATATCACAGGTGGGCTGTGGGAGAACCGTATTGAATACAAAGAGCTTCTCTGGCAGGTGTGCTTGGAAGCTACCACATTACCAGGTTTGAATGAAACTATTTCTATTTATCCAGTGATCAAAATGAGAGTTGCTAAGTTTTAAAATGAAAATGTTTCTTTTAGTGTGAGTTTATTTTGTCCTTATTAACTATTTATGTATTTCCACAAACATTGGTCTAACACAACAAGTGGATTCTTTGTGTTTTTATTTACATTTGATTCTACTGATTTTAACAGCTTTTACTTAGTTTTTAAATCTAGGGTTTAAATGACCAGTTGATTTTTTCTGTGGTTGTAGCGTTAGGAACTAATGTGTGTTCTTTATTGAATCACCAATCAAATCCTTGTTTTGTACTTTGCAGTCTTTTTAAAGTGATGTGGTTTTCTGTGCTTATGTTCTGATGAAATTCCATGTTGTAGGAATGAAAGCGCTCAACATTCGATAATAAAAGTTCATGTTTTTATCAGAGAGGCTACACTACTCTATTGATTTTTTGTGACGTCCCACCATTTGAGCCCGCCCCTACATGAACCTTGGTCTGTTGTTGGTTATTTGTCTCATTTTGTGGTTGCATGGTATCACACGTATTGATTGGTTCTTAGAGTCAAATACTACTTCACTGACTCTGCTAGACTAAACTCAACCACTTCTTTTCTACTCCCCACCCTATTATATGCGTCTCCAATCCTAACCAGTCTCAACTCCTCTTTCTCTCAGCCAAACTTGAAGAGTGCTACAAGTCAAATTTGCAAACAACCAACAACATAGATCACATCATTGCCTGTCTCTACAACTTAAGTGGCTCGAACAAAATAATTCTGTATTGTACTCACAATTAATGTACAACCTTCAAACTACTTACACACTGTCTCAAAACATGTAAAAGTAGTCCAGCATGCCAACTGTGTGACTCTTATCTGCTCTGCCCCAAATCCCATTATTCTCCAATGACTCATACAAGAACCATTCCTGAAAAATTCCTATCTCTTCACTCCATCATTCTGCCTTGCAGTACTAATAGACTTCTACACTCTAATGACAAATCCATAACTAAACCTAACAACAATGCAGGATACTTACTGTATTCAAGGTACATTTCTAAAAAAGGGAATACCATCCCACTCCACTACTCTGTGACCTGAAAAACATTAAATGCCCAGTGAAGTAACACCTGATAGATAAATGGCTCTGTACCTGCACCACCCCTAGTTAAACTGGTATTAATATAGCTCTAGGAGTTTGTCATACTTCTCTGCTGTATAAATCGTAATGTACTATTATCAAAACTCTCCCCTCCTTTATCTTCCTTGCACCTCTTGCCCTCCTTCCTTTCTTTGAGCTGCTCTCTTTATCTTCTCTATATATGTCAAAGATTTGAGCAACTCTTTATAGTAACAACTATCTTACATAAAACCTGACACTGTGCATACTGATGATACTGCTCTGCATACCTACCTCCCTATATTTAAAAAAGTATTCATTTTCAGCAATGTAATTATTTTTATTCAAAACTGTTTGCAAATAACGTAGCCAAAATCAAGGATGTTTAAATAATGATATTGTTGCTCATAAATGAAACTGACTGTAAATGATGTAACAATGAAAATTACGTCAATGTTATTTGTATAAACAAGCTTTTCTCCCCAGGTCTCCACTGAAAAAAGGGCACTGCCTAGTCAGACTTTCCGATAAACAAATAAATAATACATATTGCTTCATTATTTAACTGCCAGTTTATCAATGCATTAAAATCAGTCGACCCTAAGTATCCACCCCATCTTAAATTCCAAGTCTGAGGCCTTCATAACACTTTCCTAATCAACACTGTTCCAACCTCTATCATTAAAAATTACCTCCTAAAACTAAAACCCACCACCCAATCTGCACATAACCTACCCACTGAGTACCTGAAAATTGCAGTAGATGCCATTGCCTACCACAACTCAATACTCATTAACAGATACATCCAACAGTTTTCTGTCTCCTCCCCATTGGAAGAAATCATTCATCCTAGCCCTATGCAAAGAGAGGAAAAACAACTTATCTTTCCAGCTATACACCCATAGCCATACCTCCGCGATCAAATATCTTAAAAGTATGCATCCATTCTCACCTCCTCAGATACATTCTTACCAATAACCTCCTCTCCTCCACTCAGCTTGGCTTTACACCAAACCACAGTACCACTACTGCAATAACAGATCTCTCTAACAGCATTAATCATAGCCACAACACAGGTAATACTGTATCTGCCCTATTGTTGGATGTATTCAAAGCCTTTGACACTCTCTGTCATAACAAGCTGCTCCATCAGCTAGCTTTCCTTGATCTGTTCTATTCCAGTTTCTTCTGGTTTCTCAGCTACCTGACCAACAGATCACAAGCTGTTAAATGGCAATCTAGCACCTCCACCTTTTTAGAAGTCTTTGCAAATGTTCCACAAGGCTCCACGCAAAGAATACTACTGTTTAATATGTTGTTGTGTCTTTCGGCTTTTCCCGGTTAGGGGTCACCACAGTGGAACTCCTGTCCGCTAATGATTGGCAGTAGATTTTTACATGCTGAGTTGCCGGCCCTGATGCACAACCTTCAACGAAGGTACGCCCATTCACGCATGTCTCCACACAGAAGACGCTCTAGCTGAGAATTGAACAGGACGTCTTACTGTGAGGTGACAACGCTACCACAGCACCATTGTTTGATATATGTATCAATAATTCACACATTGCCTCAAAACATATAAAACTAGTATAATATGCAGATGATGCAGCTCTTATCTGCTCTTCCCAAATCCTATTCTTCTCCAGCAGGTCACGCAAGATTAATTCTCCTCCACAGAAAAATTGGATAGAAAATCAGGCCAAATACTTCACCCAAAAAAAAAAACAAACGTTCTTTTCACTCCTAAGTCTCATGCCCAACACAAAAGTTACTTTCATGTAATCTCTGCCGATAATGAAAATACTGAGGCAGTCTCCAGTACTAAATTGCAAGGGGTTATGGTAAACAACACCATGACATTCAACCTTCACATGCAACAAGCAAGCATTCAACCTTCACACCCAACAAGCAAGCAAATAAAAAAAAACACATCAGATGTTAAGTCTGCCATATAGAGCCAAATCATATCTGACTGAAAGCAGATGGATAACATTAGCATCCACCTACCAGCTACCTACAATTCTGTATGCCTCTCATATTCTCACCAACCTCCAGTCCACCTTGATCATTAAACTAGGGCAGTGCTATAATAAAACAGCCACATTTGCTTTCAACAAGCCATATTCCACACATTACTGTACTGCCCTCGGGTACAAAACTTAGCTTAAGTTATCTCACCTACTCTCATCTTCAGTTTGCACATAGAGTCTGTCTCCCTGAAAAATGCTCTGCCCTAAGCCATGTACTACAACTCCATTCCACCAGTACAGTTCTCCACTCTGCTGACAAACATTTCCTGTCAGTCTTCAGTTTGCACATAGAGTCTGTCTCCCTGAAAAATGCTCTGCCCTAAGCCATGTACTACAACTTCATTCCACCAGTACAGTTCTCCACTCTGCTGACAAACATTTCCTATCAGTTGACAAAGCTCACAACAATGCAGAAAATGATCTGTACTCCAATTGTATTTCAAAGTCTTGAAACTCAATTTCCCCTCCAGTCAGACTCCTCAACAACAACATACGTATCTTCTAAGATAAATTAAAACTGTTCCCTTGCTATTCCCTAGGCTAAATTATTCCTATTATTGGACAGTCCACATTCTTCTTCTTCTCAGTAGTCATCTTGGGATCAGTGCTTCTGTTTTCTCCTGGTGAGAGAAGGAGCATAGTGACATTATTTCTTGGAGACTGCTGATCACCAGAAAGCCTAATAACTGCTTTATAGGTGACAGCTTGGAATCTGTGCTTATATTCTGATCCTGGTGGGAGTATTAGCAGACTGCATTGATTCCTTACTCCTTCTGGTTAGAGAGTGAGTGTCTGTGCTTAATGTACCTGATTGGTCTGGTTGCTATTCGAGGCATCTACCAGAAAAAGGCTACAAGCCTACAGACCCTTGCATCATCTGGGACAAGGCTGTGGATCACCAAATAGGCTGTGTCCTGCTTCTCTTCTTGGGATTGGTGCTAAGATTTTGCTTATGGTGAGAGAAGAAGCAAAGGAGTATTGTATCCTAGCAGAGTGAATCTGTGGTGAGACCAGCATCAGTAGTAGCCAGGCAGTAGCCATTCATGCAACTCCCCTCCTTTCATCATTCTTGACAAGCTAATTCTTTGTTTTCAGTAAGTACTGCTTGATTTCTAACTTTAGAATTTCTGCCCTAAATACTTCATCCTTACATTTTCAGGGTCTGTCTATTAGTTTCCCCTCAAATGTTTGGCAGTGCTCTGTACAGACTCAGATACCTTGAGTGACATTTTTCCTGTAAAAGCACAATTAAAATTTCTCCAATACCTATTTGCATACAGGACATCTAGTTTGCAGTGACAAGCACTGTCCACATAGTTGCAAACTGGATACTCCTGACAGTGATTGATATTCTCATTCCAACAGTCTAATCAATAAAAAAGGGTCTGTTGCCATGGATATGAACTTTCCTACTGTCTCCGTTACTGGCTTGGTGGATATGGACAACCTGAGGCAATGTAGAAATTGCCTCATGTTTACTGACAACCAGTTAATTCTCAGACTGATACGGTATGTGAGAGATGTACTTACACAATATCACTGGAGACAAAGCTCTCACATAAAAGTATTCCTAATGTCAATAAGGTTGTCAGTAGTACACATGCTGCACCCATCACACATAATTCAAAGCAGACATATAGACCCACATATACTGAGGTACTTACATGTTACCTTCTTAAATGATAAATACCTCCTAGACAAAGTACACATATGAAATACCCTCAGCAGCCCCAAACGCACATTTTCAAAACAACACCCACATCAACACATAGAGCTACATCTGACGGAGCCTCTACATCTAAGCTCATAAGGCAAGTCAATATACAATCCAACATTCTATTCACTGGAGACTCTGTTGTGAGACACACTGATGTCCCTCTCACCAGGCTGAGTAAGGAGAAAGTTACGGTCAGTTGCTTATCAGGGGTTAGGATTTACCACATTACACATGGACTCAGGTCACTGGATCACAACTACCAATATGACTTAGTCATAGTCCATGTGGGAGTAAATGACCTGAAACGTACCTCCCTAGACTATATGAAGAGAGACATCATAGAGCTTTTGGAATATTTGTCTCAGGCTGGTATGAGCCTAGCACTGAGCAGCATTTTACCTTCTCCAAGGATGATGCCACAGTTTGAACAAAAGATGATTGGCTTTAATAATTGGCTTAGTTTCTGGTGTCATTCTAATGGGGTGCAATATTTGTCAGCATGGAAGGAGATGGTCAACAGACCACACTGCTTTGCCAGGGATGGTCTGCACCTCTCCACTCTAGGCTTTCGAATATTAGCTAAAACATTGCCTACCCCCATGGCGCCTTTTTTAAGCAATGCCAAACTTAAAGTACTTCTGATATTGCAAATCAAAATCAAGAAAATCTAAAGGTATTACTGCTGAATGCTAGGAGCCTAAACAAAAAACTCCACTCCCTGGAAGCTCTCTTTATCCTAGACAATGCTGATGTCTGTGTGATCTCAGAGACATGGGTTAAAGCCGCGGACAGCACACCAACAGTGCATGGTTATAACGCCTTCCACACATTTAGACCAGCTACTTTACAGGCAGGGACTAATGGTGGAGGTGTCTCTTTTTACATCAAAAATAAATATACTTCAAGGCTGGTCAAACAGAACAATGCATTTGAGCTGCTCCATGTTCAAATCACCATAGGTAAAATCCAATACCACTTCCTTGCAAGCTATAGGTCCCCTTCTATGACCCAGGAAACCCATACCATGTATTTAAACTTACTAGAAACACTAACCATCCAACCCAATACGATCTTCATGGGTGACTTTAATTACTCCACTATTAACTGGGAATCCTATACGACATCAAACATACATGCACAGAGATTCCTGGATTTTGTAAACACAAACTCCCTGGACCAGATAGTCAATACACCAACAAGGGGTGCAACCATACCGGATCTGCTCCTCACTAATATGGGAGAGTGCTGCACATCCCCTACTGTATTGCCTTCCCTGGTAAGGTCAGACCACAAAATGGTCTCCTCTGAAGTAAAAATAAAATCTGGACCCCCAGCTAAACCAGGAATATTCAGGAACTATTCTAAGGCTAACCTCCTGCTATTAAGTGAGAACCCGGCAAAATTTCAAGCCACTATAAACCCTGAGAACACTTCTGCCTATGCAGAACTGTTCACAGAAACCCTGTACAAGTATGTTAATAGCTGCATAGTGGCAGCTGTACCCACAAGGAAGAAGTACAGAACTAACTCAAAAAACAAGCCACCCTGGTGGAATCACAAAGTCAATGGGATGCATAACAGGAGAAAGAAAATCACAGCACAATTAGGAGGTGCAGCACCCAGCAGGATAAAAGCACTCACATTAAACTAAACAAACAACTCAGAGGACAAATAAAGTCTACCAAAGCCAAATTTGAGGTAAATTTGGCCTCCCAGGCCAAGGACAACCACAAAGCATTCTTTAGCTATGTCCGCAACCTCAAGGGCAATACACAATTGTGTGCAGAGCTCATTGTAAATGGAGCCACCTATACTGAGCCAAAAGATATAGCAAACCTCCTGGCTGATAAAGTCAGCTCTAACTTTACTCCTCTCTCCCCCTCAACCTTCCCTCAGGAAATATCATCAAATATAAATCCCCCTACTATCACTATGGAACAGGTCCTTAATGCTGTCTCTAAGACCAAGAACACTGCATCAATGAGTTCAGACAATATCTCAGGATGCCTTCTAAACGGCATGAAACATGACCTATCAGGGTCTCTGGAATTACTATTTAACTGTAGGCTCCAAACAGGCTTTGTGCCTCATGAATGGAGAAAGGCAACATTTATCCCTCTGCACAAAGTTGGGCCATCTACAGACCCTGGAAACTACAGACCCATAGGTCTCACTAGTCATATATGTAAAGCCATGGAAAGAATTATCATGGAGATGACAGCTAGAGATATAGTAAACCTCCGGACACTGGACCCAACCCAGTTTGGTTTCGTAAAGGGCAGATCATGCCTACTCAACCTGGTGAATTTCTTTGAGAAGTTCACCAAAGTAATGGATGAGGGCAAAATCGTTCACACTGCCTACCTTGACCTGGCCAAGGCATGTGACACAATACCCCACTCAGGCATTGTTGACAAACTCAAGAGGTTAGGTACAAACCCATATGTCACCCAGTGGATAGCCAACTTGCTCACAGACAGGACCCAGGAAGTTAGAGTTGGGAATTCCACCTCTACAAAGAGACCAGTCAGAAGTGGAGTCCCTGAGGGATCAGTCCTTGGACCGCTCCTTTTTGGCATTTACTTCTCAGAAGTCAAGGCCAATGTCAGTGGTCTCTGGCTGACTAAATTTGCAGATGATTGCAAATTAGATGCCGTCACTGAATCTCATACTGACACAAATGTTCTCCAGGGGGGGCTGACACAGACAAACAAGTGGTGTCAGAGTCATGGACTAAAACTTAATGCCAAGAAATGCATAATAGTATCCTTTATGAAGTCATCCATCCCTGGTAACTATCATATTGACAACACACTGCTTAGAGTTGACTCAGTAATCAGGGACTTAGGGAAACACTTAGATAGTAATCTAGCCTTTGATCATCACGTGTCTACACTGGTGAGGAAATCATTCTATGTTGTGCAATTTATAAACAAAGGTATGGCATCTAAGTCCAAGGAGGTCATTGTTCAACTGTATTTGGCATTAATCAGACCTATCATTGAGTACAATGACACCTTTGGTATGTACCAAACCAGGCATATCCAACAACTGGAACGTCCACAGAGGTTACTCACTAAATGAATACAGGGCATAAGTAATATGCCCTATGCAGACTGCCTCAAGGCGCTTTCCCTGTATTGTGAGTCCTATAGGCTTTTGAGGGAAGATCTAAGCCTGGCATACAGGGCATTGTCAGACCCCACTCTGATGGACCTCCTGCATATCCACAAAACAAACAGTACCAGAATTACCCATTCTAAAGACTTAAACCTTGCCTGTGATATAAATAGGACCCCCTGGAGAGTGGAGAGATAGGTATGTATCCTAGAGACTACCCCATCTATGGAACAGGCTCCCCATCCATGTGAAGCAGACTTCCTCCCTAATCCAATTCAAGTGCAATTTGGACAATTGGATGGAAAAACGGAAATTCATCCCTGGTTTGACACCTATTTCTCTGATGCAAACAGGTAACCTGTAAATGGTTCATCTCCCAGTCCCATGCTTACACTTATCAAGGGTATCAGATCTCGTCAGAGATTTAGAATGCATGGCTAGGCTTAAAAAGGTCCTTATGGTCGTTAGCCTAGTAAACACCTATGAACCTAAACTACATCTTCTACATATATAAACACATCAGTATAACTGCATCTGACTTAATGTACTTCTACTTAACTGCACCCACTGTTGATTATGTTGCTGCAAAACATACTTCTTTATTTCTTAACTATATACTTTATTCATCATTACTTTGCATGCATTGCTGCTAATGTTAATTGAGCATTCTGCATGTTGTATAAGTACTGCTGTAAATAGTTCTCGTGCATCTTTGTATGTAATGTTGCTAAAAGTTACCTAAGTACTCTGTATGCTGTATATGTAAAACTGTTGTTACTTCGCAAAGAGTTTTTCTCTCTGGGCCTCCACCGAAGCTTGTTTGCCCAGTCAGACTTTCTTGGTAAACAAATTAAATTAAATAAATCAATCAATCAATGACATACTTATGAAAACAGACTATGATACTGTCTTCAAGGACTGGGATACTCGCCTCAGTTAACAGATAACAGGCCAGGCTCCTGGCAGGATGGTGGGACATTGTTTTTGATCAAGAATGATACCAGATGGGGCATTGTTTTTGAGTATGATGCCAATCTCTTTTCTCTACTTTTTATCTTCTTTTATAATGTTAAAGGAAACTACAATATATAATATTCTTAAGTTCTCCAATCATCATAAACTGATAATAGCTAGTGATTTTAATCTTGACTGGATGGGCCCTCAAAAGACCCAACTGAGCAGACTAGCACCCTCTCTTAATCTTACTCAACTTGTCTCTGAAGGTACTAGACCTAATCCTACATTCCAGACAAACTTCATCAGCTCCATGTTTTACCTAACCTATCGCTGTCCTATTTTCTTCACTTGGTCCTTCAAAACGAATACAGCACCCATGCAACTTGTCCTGTCCAGAAGTGTCTCAAGACTCCTCATCTGATGTGCTACATGCTGAATTTTAAAACATAGACTGGGACCTCAGCTCTACTGACTCAACAGCTTCTCAATACACTTTCTATGATCTATTCACCCCAATACAAGACAAACCTTATCCCCTAACCAAACTCAGAAGGTGAGTTATACATAACACATGGGTCACTGACAGCTTTAGACAATTCATTAAGGAATGAGACTGAGTCCCAGATGGAATGGGAAATGACCCATCTGACATTTACTATTATTACTATTATTAAATAACAGTAGAATGTACACTCCCTGATAACCTTCTAGTGCACTAAAACTGGCTCAAAATAAATGCAAAGGATTGTAGTATCATCACTTTTGTTTGAAAACCCCTCACTTCATCATACTGTCTGGGCAACACACCTCTACGAAAACACTAATATAGTTAGGGACCTAGGTGTCTGGGTTTACAGCTTGCTCTCTTTTGACCACCATGTAAAGCGGTTGTCAAGAAATGTTTTTACTTATCCCAGCTAATTGCCAAAGGAACATTATCAAGGCCTGTCACTTCCTTATACTTACCATTGACCAGGCCTCTTATTAAGTACAACACCATCTTTGGAATGTAATTCACTAAATATAGCAAACAATTAGAAAGATCCCAAACATTCCTAACCAAAAGGATCATATAGTGAGATACCATGACAGGCTGGAATCTCTGTCCCCTTTTTCAGTATCTTATTAGACTTCTCAGGGGAGATATTTGTCTCACTTACTGGGCCATTAGAGACCCAGCTATCGAGAACCTACCATTTCTTTGCAGGACCAGTATCTCCACCAGTACTAGAACCAGGGACCTATGTCTTCACCAGAAGATAAATAAAACATGATGAAGGGACAGTTTTTAAACCAGCACCTTTCATACCTCTGGAACAAACTTCCCTGCATGTTACAGGACTTAGTCACTATCTTCCCTTAAACTTAAGCTGATTAAATGGATGGATATCTGTAGATTTGAGTGTGTGATATACTTTAGAAGCTTTCCAGTCAGCAGGCACATGTGTATAAGTGCTGAGCTTCTGCAAGCAAGAGTGCTATTTTGTAGTTAGCAGTCAAGATATAAGCATGCATATGTGTGTTAGACAGTAATTTAGTTAGTTCATTTAAGCTTAATGCTCCTGATAGCCATTCTGATGTGTTTGTATGTAACAAAGTACTTAAACAAACACCCAAGCCTCATCGTCTTATTCAGATATACAAGACCAGAGTCAAAACCATGAGGCACACAGTTAAAATTGTAGGAATATACAGGAGAGGATCACCCCAAATGCTCAAACTACTCAGAGGCAAGTCAGAAACAAATGTCGGGTACTAAAACTTGTTTAAATGATTTTTTTTTACTCAACAAATATAAAATGAAGCACTCAGAATGCTCAAAACAAATTTCTATTTAAATGAAATGCCCGAAACTGAGACATATTGATAAAATATTCAAAATAATTACAAAAACATTTAAAACAATATCCAAATCATATAAAATGTATAAAAAGGGAAAATGACCATATTTTTTCACTATGTGCTACTTTTTCACATTAACTAAAGCTATTCAAAATATCTGAAGTGTGCAACATCTTGGCAAGTGTGTGCAATATTACAGTACAGTTATTTCACAAAGTACAGCCATTTCAAAGAATATTCCGCAAAGTACAGTCTTTAAGAGTTTCTTGTGTATTTGAATATTATTACGAGTACCTGGTGTGTGTGCATGTTCATACATAATTACAAGGGCCATATTTGCATTGTGTTTAAACATAATTTGTTGGCATGGCAGAAGATTTCGCAGACCAAGTCCGCTTGTGTTTGATAACAATATTGCAGAAAATTGGAGAGTGTTTGAGCAAGAGTTTGACATTTTCATGCAGGCTGCTTTTTCTAACAAAGGCAAATGTACAAAGGCATTTATTCTGCTTAATTTAGCTGGTGCAGAAGCCATTGAAAGAGAGCATTCATTTGTGTATGCGTCTGCTGTATATGCAGAGGAGGGGAAAACAATCATATAGTGGTACTGTCTGAAATGCGGGAAGACTCTGAGTATTTAAAATGTAAATTTAGAGAAATGTGTAACCCCAAATGAATATTACAATGCATAGCCACATATTTTACAAAGGAATCAAAAGCCTGGTGAAACTTTTTCAGCATACATAACCAACTTGAGAAATAAGGCTAAAACATGCAGATCTGGTGATTTGAAAGATGAGTTGATAAAAGACAGGCTTTTGTGTGGTATTAAAGATGATGCAGTACAAAAGATTTGCTTTGAAACAGTGATTTAACTTTGAATAAGGCCATAGAGATTTGTCAGATATATGAGAGCACAGAAAAGCACACAAATATTTATTTATTTATTTATTTTACATTTGTTAATCGTGATAGTCCGTCAGGATGTGAACCCATTTTCAGTGGAGGCCCAGGGAGAAAAGCTCTACAAAATATCTTACATAGGCAATAATATCATAGGTAAAAATACAGTGATATTTAAAGTAAGTATAACTATACATTGGCATCATTAGTTGTAACATCAACTCTATAGGATAAAAATAATAATATACATTGAATATAAAAAATATCATCACATTATTAAGGAGGAAAGAGGGTTTTTTATAGAAGTAATTGAGAAAAAGTTTAGTAATTAGTCAGGTTAGTAAAGAAAGTGAATGAGGAGGAAGGGGGGATTAGAAGAAGAAGATACATCAGATATATAAGTAGGGAGTTCATAGTTTGAGGAAAAGGTATACAGGGAATAAATTAGCCTGGGTTGATACAGGAGCACATCCAGTGTCTATATAAGTAGTCTTTTAGTTGTTTCTTGAATTGAGTTATGTTACTGATGTTTAAAATATGTTAGGCAATAGAGTTCCAGATTTTAGGGATAGGGTGGGAATAGAAGGAAGCCCCAGCCCTTTTGTTACTTTTGGAGACTTGCAGGAGTTTTATGTGTAGATCGGAGGTGACAAGTATTACTATATGGCTTGAGTAAGTGTTGTAATGCTAGGATTTTGTCAGGCTGGTTTACTAAATGGTGGGTAAAAATGAGTTGAGTATAGGTTAGGTAATGGGGGAGTTCTAACTGGTTTAATTGTTGTAGGGAGGAGCAGTGGTGGGACCTGTGAGGGGACTCAGTGGCAAATTTGGCTTTTTATTATAACAGGATTCAAGTTTGGAAAGTTTAGTTTTACTAAGTGTGGTAAAGATGGGGGAGGCATAGAAGAGAGTAGAAAGAAGATGAGTTGTAGTAATGTCTAATCTGGATTGCTTTGTAAGAAATGTCTTAATGTGGTAGAGACAGCCAAGTTTAATATGAGTTTTTTTGAAAGATTGAGATAGATGAATGTCAAATTTCAATTTGTTATCAATGATAATGCCTAGTAACTTAGTTTGTGAGGTGGTGGTTATGATTGTATTGTTAGAGAAAAGTATTTGAAAGGAGGTTGTTGTTAAAGATGATTTAGTGGGGTGAAAAAGCATCATCTTGGTCTTGTTTGGGTTCAGTATAAGGTTAGCTTTATTAAGTCAAGATTCTACTCAGAGAAAGGATTGTTGTGTGATTTCTTGTAGCAGTGAGAGGGAGGATACATTACATATTAGAGCAGAGTCATCTGCATATTGAGTAACTGAAGTTAAAGGAGTGGATGTATGCAACTGGCTAGTGAATATACTGAATAACAGGGGTCCTAGTATGGAACCTTGTGGGACACCAATATTAACAGGGAGTAGAGATGATAGCTCTTGTTTCCACCTAACAGCTTGTTGCCGTTTGGTTAGGTAACTGTGGATCCATAGTAGGGTAGTGGGACTAATGTTTAAAGTGGCTAGCTCTGATAATAGTTTCTGGTAGGAAACTGTGTCAAAGGCCTTAGAGAGGTCTAAATAGATAGCAGAGACAAACCTGTTTTGGTTTCTGTGGTGATTTATATTGTTGGTAAAGCTGAGGAGGGCAGTTGTGGTGTTATGGTGGGGACAAAAACTATGCTGAGTGTGAAAGAGGAGTTTGTTGGATAAAATGTGATTTAGGAGCTGGATATAAGCACACCTTTCAAGTATTTTTGAGAGGGGAGAAAGGATATCAATAGACCTATAGCTTGTGAGTTCAGTGGAGTTTCCTCCTTTATGGAGGGGAGTGATGTAGGAGATTCTCCAGAGAAGTGGAACATAGTTTTCAGTGACAGAGCGATTAATAAGGATGGATATGAGGTATGCAATGATCTCTGCAGCACATCCGAGAAATTCTGATGGTAGATTATCTGCAGGAAGGCTGGTAGGTTTGAGTTTTTAAAAGAAATTTACATATGGTATGAGTTGGAACAGGTTGTAATGAGAAGGAATTTGTGAGATGATTATTAATGGTAGGAACCTTAGGTGCTGTATTTTGGTTATGTTTGGTAAGAGAGTGTATTGAGTCTATGAAGAAAGAATTAAACTGAGTTGCTATGTTATCTCCTAAGGAGAATGTAATAGGGGTAGGGAAGGTATTATTGCCAGGCTGAAGGAGCTTGCCAATGGTGAACCAGACGTTTTGGGGGTTATTTTGGTACTTCTGTTGTGCAGTGATATAGTATATTTTTGTCTGCTTTTATTTGAGACTTAGCTTTATTTCTAAGCTGTTTGTACTGAGTTAAGGTATCCTGGCTCTTGTCAGTTAGCCAGTGTACCCATGCCTTGTCCCTTTGTTTTAAAATATCTTTGGTGTTATGTGATATCCATGGTGAATGCTGCATTTTTATTCTAGCAGTTCTGCAGGGGGCTAAACTGTCTAAGATGTGTAGGAAGGTAGTGTTAAAGTGTTGAACTGCAACATGTAATGGCAATGTTTTTAGGGGAGACCAATCTATTTGCTGAAGTAGGTAGTTGAATGTTTGGGTACTGAAATTTGTTTTTTACGCATTAGTCGGAAGACTGATTGTTTAGGTGGACTGAGGTTATGTCTAAGCAAAAATGTGGGCAGATGGTCACTGATACTGTTTGGGAGACAACCTGATTGGATGAATGAAAGAGATTTATTTGTAAAAATCCAGTGCAGAACTGAGTATCTATTATATGTTTTATCTATTCTTGTGGGATCTTGTTTATGCTGGTAGAAGCCATGTAGATTAATAGACTTAGTAGAATTATTGGTGTCATAGGTGGTCTAGTCTATATTGAGATCTCCCATTATGATAATTTCCTGGTGGTAGGTTGAGGAAAGCCAGTGGAAAATATATTCATCTGTTGCTGAAGTTTCACCTGGGGGGTATATAGATAGCCACAATGATCAAACTCTTATTAAGTTTAGTGAGAAGTATTTCACCACTATTAAATGAAGGAAGATTAGTGTTAATAAGGTCTAGTGTTACGTTTTGTTTGAACATTATGGCTACATCACCTCCTTGTTTAAACTGATGGCCAAATCTATAAAGGTTATATCCAGGGGGAAGGATTTAATTGTTTTTAATATGTGGTTTGAGCCATGTTTTAGTTAAAATGGTAATGTCAGGAGAGTATACATCAAGCAGGGCATGTAGATCAGGAACTTTATTTAGTACACTTCTTAGGTTTATATTAAGGAAAAGAAGAGAGTCTCCTTTGTGATAAGAGGGGATGATAGGGGAGTTGATTGGGGAATGTATAGAAATTATGTTTTGTGTACATTGAGGTCCAAAGTTGGAATGGATATCACCACTCAGCTGTAGTTTAGATAATATGCTGAGTATTGTTTTATATGTTTATGCAATAATCTATAGTTTGTTGAAACAGGCTGAACTTTATGGTATTTGAGTGAAAAGAAGGCTGTGCAAATAATGTTATGGAGGCTGGGTGTAATATAGAGGTTATAAGGGGTGGTTCTGGGATGTGGAATAGTAGCTATGGAGGGGAGGGGTTGATGAAAATTGATGGGGGTGTGGAAGCATGTAAATAGATAAAGGAAGATAAGTGTGGCTAAATTCAGTAAGAAGAAAGAGGATTTTTAGTGATGAGTACTTGGATAATAGTGACATAGGTAGCACAGTGTGTCTTGAATAAATAATAATAAGATTTGAGGGGACATTCCAGTAGCTATGCAGAACAGAGTCAAGGCTGAGCCGGACAGAATGGTGCAGCAAGGAGTCATTTGTTCACTTGAAGAACCAAATGAATGGATATCCTCCATGCTGGTAGCTCATAAGAAAAGCTCAGATGATATTAGAATATGTATTGATCCAAGAGATTTGAACAAAGCACTGAAACATCCTTATCATCCAATGTGCATAGTTGAAGAATTTTCTGCTGTTATGCCAAATACCACTGTTTTTTCTGTCTTAGATGCGAAAAGTTAATCTTGGCAAATTTTGCTTGACCGAAAATCTTCACTGCTAACCACATTTAGTTCTCTATCCAGAAGGTACAGATTTCTGAGAATACCATTTGGAATAAATTCTGCCAGTGAAGTCTTTCAGCGTGCAATGAAGCAAATTTTTTTCTGGCCATCCATGTGCTATTATAGTAGATGATATTCTTGTAGGAGGCAATGGTGAACTCGAACATGATAGAAACCTCAAAACAGTTTTAGACAGAGCTCATGAAGTCAGTCTTAAGCTGAATCCTTGGAAATGCAAATTCAGGCTACAAGAAGTTACTTATGTTGGTCATTTGTTTACCAGTTCAGGCTTATGACCAGATCCTTCCAAGCAAACAGCAATTCTTGTGATGCCAGCTCCAGACAATGTCCATGCCCTACATCGTTTTCTTGTCATGGTCAACTATCTAGGCAAGTTAATTCCAGATTTGAGCCAACTTTCAGCACCGCTTAGAGAGCTGGCACGCAAAGATGTATCTTGGTCCTAGTCAGAACAACACTAAAGAGCATTTGATGTCCGTCCTGAAACAGAAAATTGCCAATCCACCTACTTTAAGATACTATGATGTTCACAAACCAGTAACTCTTTCCTGTGATGCTTCTAAGTTTGGTCTTGGTGCAGTTATTTTTCAAGAGGGTAGGCCAGTAACCTATGCATCAAGAACTCTAACCCAAAGTGAGATGCAGTATGCTCAGATAGAAAAGGAACTCTTGGCAATTGTGTTTGCATGTTCGAAGTTCCGTGATTATATTTATGGCTGACCTATGCAAATTGAGACTGACCACCAACCTCTAGTTACTATTTTGAGAAAGTCAATGCACACAGCTCTTGCTAGATTGCAATACATGATGCTCAAATTGAAAAAGTACGATTTCAATCGTGTTTACACAAAAGGCAAACTTCTTTATCTTGCTGATGCTTTATCCAGATCTCCCAGACAAACCACTGAACAGCATGAAAATGAGAAACTTGATTTTGAAGTCATGGAAGTGAGAAATTTTTCTTCCACACTTCTTGATGAGATTAGAACTTGCACAGCTTCAGATCCAGTTCTTCAGAAGCTTAACCACTTCTTCACTCAAGGATGGCCTTCTAAGCAATCTTATTTACCAGCAGAAATGCAGCAGTATTTTCCTTACAGAGAAGAAATTTTGTCTAACAATGGTATCATCACGAAAGGTTCAAAAGTGATTGTTCCTAAATTCTTAGAGTACATTATGGTCTTGCAGTGTGGACACACAGGAACTGATTCTTCCAAAAAAAGGGTGAGAGGACTAGCATTTTGGCCTTCTATGGCAAAAAACATTGAGAGAGAAATTTCATCTTGTTCTGTTTGTAATGGTACTAAATCTCATCAACAAAAAGAACCACTTCAGTTAAGCCAGATTCCTGAAATATCTTGGTCGACAGTAGCCACAGATATCTTTGAGTGGAATGGTCAACATTACTTAGTATTAGTAGACTCTTATTCAAATTAGTTTGAGATTGACCTACTTCCTAACCTAACGTCCAATACTGTCATCACTAAGTTAGAGGCATTTTTCTGTCCATGGTAGAACGCACAGAGTCTTTTCTGACAATGGTGCACAGTTTGCAAGTCAGCAGTTCAAAAGATTTGCTGAAACGTGAGACTTTGTTCACCTTATGAGTAGTCCTGAATGCCAGCAGTCAAATGGCTTGGTGGAACATGCAGTTCAAAGTGCAAAACAGCTGTTACAGAAAACAAAATGAGACAATACCCATGTTTTTCTAAATCCCTGAATCTCAGAAACATTCCTTGTGATAATCATCTTGGTTCGCATGCTCAGAGACTTTTGTTGAATCAAACCAGAGCCACACTATCAATCAACAGCAATTTGTTGGTTCCATGTGCTAAAAACAACAAAACAGTGAAAGCTCAACTCCTGAAAAAACATTTGTCCCAGAAGTCCTATTATGATAAGACCAGCAAGCTGCTCAATCCATTACAAGAAGGGAAGATAGTGAGGATGGAAACAGCAAAAGGTTTTGATTGGATTGGATTTGTGAAAAGTTTGGTCAAGAGCCGAGACTGTACATTGTGGAATCACAGGGAATAGAATTTAGGCAGAATTGGAAACATCGATTACTGGTATCCGAGCCAGTGTTACATCATCTTGCCTGTGACAAAGACTTTAGTTCTCAGAGTGACTTATCCAATGTTCCAGTTCCAGAGGACATTCCAGCAGATAACCCTGTTCCTGAAAATATCCCTGATAGTTCTAAAGCAGAACATTCCCCAGTGACTGTCCCTGTTGATAAACTCAGTCCTAACTATTACATTACAAGATCAGGTCACATTTCCAGACCTAGTTCAAATACATGGCAACCTGGACATGAATGTTGTTTTGTTTGTTATTGTCTGTATAATTTGCTTGCCTATTCAAATGTCATTATCATTGCAAGACAGCTCAGTAAAGAGGGAGGATGTAGATCCGAGTGTGTGATATAGCTTTAAGAAGCTTTCCAGTCAGCAGGCACTTGCATATAAGTACTGAACACGTGCAAGCAAGAGTGCCATTTTGTAGTGAGCAGTCAAGATGTAAGCATGCATATGTTTGTTAGTCAGTCAGTTAGTTCAAGCTTAATGTTCCTGATAGCCATCCTGATGTTTCTGAATGTAATAAAGTACTTAAACGAACACCCAAGCTGCATTGTATTATTCAGATATACAAGATGAGCGACAGTATCCACAGATTTACTCCAATTGACTGGTATGACTCTCCTGGAGAAAGTACGTGATGCCTGAGGGAATGTACTGACAAAGTAAGAACGGTCATCAGAGTCAGTGGCCTTGGAATATCTATGAATCTGTAAGGCAGATCATGAGAATATGCACTAATCAAGCAAAAGGCAAATACTGCAGAATGCTGTATATGCTACATATGTAGGCCTCCCAAAACAATTTTGGCATGTAAAACAACTGACTCAAACAAAATCTTCCCATAACTTACAGTATTCATAATCTCAGTACGTCGGTAATCATTGAATTTCATGAAAACTTATGTAATCCTCCCTTCCTATATCTGGCATACTTCTTAACACTCCACCTTTTATAATACCCTGCTTATTTTTATAAAAGGTTCTCCAATGCTCCCCTTTCTACTTTAAAATCTGATGTTCAAAAACACCTAGCAAATATAAACGTGGATACAATTCAAATTTCTATTACATTCGCCCCAAAATGCTAAAACTAGGTATCCCTAAACTCGGTAAACCCCTTACTCACTTTTTCAGTCTCATACTGCCAGTACCCTGCCCTATAATCTCAAACATGCATTGCTATTACACTGGCCAGGGTGTCCACCCCCTCAACCACAAATGAATTCTACCCTTTACAGCCAACCTGTTCCCCTTTATCAAAATTATTGAAAAAAAACTGTCTTTGAACAACTACTAGAGTATAAAGTATGACATTCTTAGAGGCAGCATGGGTTTTGTCCATTCTATAGCACCCTGACAGCAACTGTACAGATTTTGGCAGGATGTCCAGAGTTTTGGCTCATATTTTTGGCCTGTTTCTCTTTTTTCCTAGCAAATCACTGGGATGATCTCAGGATTTGAAGTCACTAAATAATGACATACTTTTGAGTTTCAGACTTCAGATCCTTCAGAAAATGTATATTAAAACAAATCATGTTACTCTAGCAACTTTCTAAGTTTGTAAGAGCAATATTTAAAATATGTCCCTATTTGTACCCCCATTTTGTCAAGCTTTGTCCAGATTTTTTGCATTAACAGGTTGAGAGGTATCAACAACATATATTCCAATGTGGATTAAAGCAATCTTACAAGTGTTATATTTCTAGATGTTAAGATGTTTTTTGATACTGTAGATAATTCTTTGCTATTCACCAAACTAATAGATATCAGACTGTCGTTATACATTTTATAGTGATTTTAAAGCTACCTCACCAATTGAATTTTTAGAATACTTTGCCCTGAAAACTCCTCTGCAACAGGTTCTATTAAAAGAGGAATGTTTGAAGGGTCAGTTCTAGGTTCCCTTCTTTTCTCACTATTCATAAATGATCTGACCTGTAACTTGCCACACACAAATTGTATCTTACATGCTGATGATATTGTCATAACTAATGCCAGTAAATACCTAAACAGACTTAATAGTGATCTCTGGGAAAATTTAGAACAGTCTGGAAATGGCTTCACACTCATAAAAAAATATACTATATGTTGTTTGGTCAACCCAAAAGCTACAAAATACCAACATCACAGCATCACAGAAACAATGGGATTTCACTTATCTTAGGCAAAGTATCAAAGATATCCTGGCCTCATCTATGATCACAAACTCTCATTTAATTTCCACATTGAGTCCCAAAGCAACAAAGTTCTTTCTCAACTGAAGGTGTCTTATAAAATTTCTAACCTGCTCCCTTTAGAAGCTTGGCAAGCTGTAGTTGTAAATGTTCTACTCCCTAGAACAGAATATGGTCATTCTACTAATGGTCTTTGTTCCTATCAAAATACTACTTTACTTCTAGCCACTGAGAGCAAACCTTTCAGATCCATTAACCTTGCTAACAGCAGAGAGCATCACTGTATTACTGTAAATAAAAAGAAATGGTTACCTATCTCTGTTAAAGCTATGTTTCTCCTCAGCTCTCTCACTTATAAAATGTCCAGTGAAAGGTGCTGTTTTCTGTGTTGTAAACCATGAAAGAACCAACTTATTCCCTAAGGTACTCCACCTGCTTGCATCTGCTCAGTCCTACTTTTATTCTGTGCTTGTGTGAAACGGCATTCTCCCAAAATTGATCAGCCACCTGGAATAACATTCCTGAAACAATCAGGAATTCTGAGAAAAAAATTTTAGAAAGAAAAAGAAACAGCAATATATAAATGGTAACTGATAACCGCTGCAACAAGTAAAATTAAAAACTCAAGTTCCATGGGTTTTTACACGTATGTTTCATTACTGAATTACTGAAGTCAAGGTAAAAAGAGATTTAATACATCAAGGAACCGGCCATCAAAATCAATGGGTTCTGTCAAACTCACTGAATAACCTTAAAGCAAATAAAAATAGCCAAAACTGCAGCCCAAAAACATTAAATATATCAACACCAGAATCATACAACAGTGGAGAAAAGGGCAAAATGCCTTACTGTACTGTCTACCAAGTTCGGAGAAAGCACTCACTATGCCACAAAATAGCAGCGTAACTGAAAAGAATATACCAATTCACTTATCCTGTAACACTCCATTGTCCCTGCTTCTCATTCAACAGCAGCAATCAATGAAATAGAATTCGATGGAATGGTGCAAAATTAAATTTCTATGAAGTCAGATTTGAGAAAAAAACAAGATATCATACATGACAACTGCTGCATTCACACCAGAAATCAACTCAGTGGATAAAAAAATCACTGCAAATACGCAATTCTGATACTCAAGGTATTTTTTTATGGTTAAGCATTTTTTCTCTAAAACAGTATGAGTAGAATTCTTCAGAACAATTAAAAGTGTACAACCAGCAAACTTATAAATCAATGCAGAAACACACACAGACATGTATCAAACAATCATAAAACATTTAAGAACATTGGTTAAGAAAACAATTAACCTAAGAGGTCTTGGCTTTAAAATACATTCAGTGGTAGTATTTTCATTGTGTCAGGGGTGGCAATAAATATCTAATTTAAGTAATCACATTAATGTATTTTTTTTTCTCCAGCAACGTATGTGGTATTTAATTGGAGACTACCCATTACAGTAAACATATTTTTGTACACTCTGCATGCTACAGTGTGCTTGTATAATGCAATTTTCTCATTTTGAACTTTCCCTGTAGTCTTATCAACATAAAAACTATTGTATGTTGAACACACTGCAGCATATATAGCACACTGACTGTTACAATTAAAATGACTGGGGACAGCAATCATTTATAAATCTACAGAGGTATCATGATCCACGTTTAAATATGCCTTACCTATTGGGTGGGTTCATTGTCATACAGATCTTCTAAAGTTCTTCTTCTGTTTGGTATAAATGTTGGTCTATCTGTGTGTGTGTGTGTGTGTGTGTGTGTGTGTGTGTGTGTGTGTGTGTGTGTGTGTGTGTGTGTGTGTGTGTGTGTGTGTGTGTGTGTGTGTGTGTGTGTGTTTGCATGTAGAATGTACTTATAACCATAATGTAGGCAAAACTATCATGCACTGCATTAGAGCATTATGTATATAACAGAATTGTCATTGTTACAGTTCAGAAGGGCAATAACTAATATTAAAAGTGGTTTCAAAGGATTTAAATTGAGTGCTTATTAGTTGCCCCTTCGTGCATGTTATCTAAATAGTAATAGAAATGTTCATGAAATTTACAGACAATGGCACAATCCTGTTACATCTGTGTTCATCCTTTTTCCAAATGTCAGACATTAAGTCCATCTCCATGTGTTATAAGTGTTTGGTTTCTAACTTAAAAGCTAATGTACAAATTCTGTGTCACATTCTTGGAAAAACTGCACAATTATTTCCATTGTAGATAGTCAGGGTCAAGTAATCCTGTTTATGCTGTTTTAAGGAGACAGTATTCGATTACTTGCTTTCGACCAGCTCAGGTACAACTCATATTGAAATTAGGCCATATCCTTCATTTTTGTCTTTATATTTCTTTTTATTCATTATAAATTTTGTCACAATGCATTCTGGATAAGCAAGTTATAATTTAACAGTGTTATACTTTGTGCAAATCTTAAATTTATCTCTTCTGATGCTGCCTCATTGGAGGAGACTCCTTTATAATTATAAAGTTTCATTTGCTTAATATGGATTTCTCTCAGCCAAGTTTTTGTGCACAGTCACCTGTTTTGAGGTCTTTGTAGGGAGTCAGTCCCTTGCTTGGACTCTTGTTGACTCATTGAAAGAAACTTAATTTACTTATACCCATCTTCATTTACTAAAGCAAAATCATTGCCTTCTAAACTAGTTTCTACTTCCAACACCTTCATTTCCAAGTTTAAATATAGATTTCAAATATGTCAGTCTTCTTTTTGGCCTAATTATAATAGCGCACTTACAAATGATAGTAAATGGTGACAACTATAGCTCTATTTTCTGAAATGCATTCCTTTTATGAAGTTTTATTATATTCATTTAGGATTATAAACGATGTCTATTTTACCCATTCCAAAAAGAATTTACATGGATTTCCTACTTCATGCTTAGTCTGCAGTCCTGGCTAATCTCATTTATTACACATTTTTTTAGTTTTGCTTTTGTGTGTAGAAAATATGGAATAATATTACTATTAGGTTAAAGCAATTCAAACTGATTTAACACAACATAACTGGGCAAGTTGCTATTTTATAAAAAACTATTATGGAAAATCATCTTTTTGTTCATTTAATTGCAATGCTTGTTTTAGTTAAGTGTTATTTAGCTACTATACAATGCATCACCTTACACACTATCAGCATGAATAGCCCTGACAACAGCCCAGTTGACCCAAGTTCAGTTAGTGGCTGAGGTGACTGACAGAGTGGCAGGGGAGGAATAGGCAGTTATGTTGGAATTCCCTGCGGCAATCCCTGGCACAGGCTGGGGATATTGCATTGAAGGTGTGTGAGTCAAAGAAGGGTAAAGGGCAGTGATAGCCAGGACCCCCAGGACACCCTTAGGTTCCACAACCAGCCCCAACTAGCATCAAAGAAAGTCGGAGAATAATGAGTAGCTGGTAGACCCAACTTAGATGTGGGGTGCTGGGTAGGAAGCCTGTAGGATGTTGTACGAGACCCACAAAAAGTGTTCTCTCTGGATATATAAATTGATAAATTAAACAGTCATTGGCAACATTTGTGGAAACTTAATTTGAACTGTTAACTCTTACGTCATATCATATCATAGTAGCTACCTTAGGAATCTTTGACAAGTTAGTGGGTATCATGATGAACTCTCTTTACTTTATATAATGCTTTTGCAGCTGCAAAAAGATTGTGATACTTCCTTTTGGCATAACAGAAGCTTATGCTGCAAACTTATGTTAATTGTTCAATTGTTGTCACATGTATCTGTACAAAGTTATTATTTTACTTGTTATATTTATGTGTGTATTTTTTAAGCTATAACCTTGTTTGATTTGTTTGTCTGTTAAAATCAAGAAAAATATTTTAGAGAAAAAGAGATTTCAGTTTTTGTGCCAAAATGATGCATCTGATTCCAGATGGAAAGAGTTAACTACTAATGCTAAAATACCTGTATCCTTGAGCCCCGAGGCACTTTGTGATGCTACAGATGCAAGAATTACTGCTGTATTATTACTGTATTACAAAGTTACGCTTGTTTTTTCTGTTAACATGTACCTGAGGATGTTAAGAAACAACCTACTGGCACCACTGCTATAGAGGATTCCATTTGGTTAACCAGCTGCAGAATTATTAATAAGCTGCATATAAAATACTAATCTGACTAGCCAACTTTAGGATGGTATCTTCCAACTAATCCTTCTTTTCATAGGCTTTTTCCGTTTTTTAAAAATATAGCTTAACAGCAAGGATGTAGACAAGCATATTCAATAGAGTGCACTTTTTTCTAAGTTTCTCTGAGAAATGTTATGGATAAAAAAATGCAGAACAGCTAGAACTCTCTAAAGTAATGTCTGCAATGTAGATTTGTTTATCCCATGTTACAAGACAGAAATAGTATTCTAAAAATAACCATTTTGTGACTGCAGACAGCAGCAGTAGGAAATTAACTGTACCTTTATTAAAACTATGATAGGCAACACTGTAGACAGATGTCTGTGTACATTTTTTAAAAACTAGGTGGGTGGACAAAGGGGAATAAGATGAGGTTTAAGTACAATATTGACAATTAGCACAGAGGATTAAGGCTATAAGCTGTTAGGTTGCTTCGTGTAGTTTGGGGTTTGATTCCTTCAGCCTCCATTTGCATATTGTGTGATTCTCAACAAGTCAATTAACCAGTCAGCACCCTGGCGTTGTCCCTAAAAGGGGCACTTGAGTCTAATAGACTTAGCTGGTTAACAAATCAGTAAATAAATTAAAAAATAAATTCTTGCCACACCCCGAATACACAAAGATCTGCCCAAAGACCTTCCTCTTTCTTATGCTATATGTGGAAACAGACGAAAGTGTTTTGTTCAGAACATGAACAAATTGTGTTTTCTTTCCTCTCCATGTGCTCTTCCTTTGCACATCTTTCTTGCTGCAATTTATTTATATATTTAAATGAGGTTTCACCAATTCTCCCACACACACACATCAAAATAGAAAACAAATGTCAGTGAAGTTCTGGAAAAGTACTGAACACCAAGTAACAATTCAAGTCACTAAAACAAAAAAGAAACACACTTTTTGCAAACGCTATGACCCCCTGCACTCCCCACGTGGGGGCCTCACCTATCACACTGCCTTACTTATATACACTAACTCCATGAACCCACAACCACAGGGAAGTCTGCAACTCTGTGAGTTGGGTTATTGAGATAACAGATATTTTCATATATGAAGTGTTTTTCATGCTTTAACAAAGACACTTTACAAATGAGTGTTATTTGAATACCTAAATGTTGCATAAAAATACAAATATTAATTGTCCATATAGCAGGATTTTCAGCTTTGGTTATGTTGCCATCTGCTTTTTACACTTTGATTATGTTTACGGCAAACTTTCCCAAATGGTGAAGCCAGCCTGTTTGGGAAAACTCAGGCCAATAATGTATTATAATTTAAATAAATGATTGAGTTTTCTGTCAGCATATCATGACTTCATTCTGTGTTATATTTGTGGGGTGTATCAATATGGAACCAGCTTTTTTCTCCCTCTATATTTTAAAAATAATTTTAAAGTTTTAGTGCCAAGCTTTAAATTCTTAGAGACAATATGCACTTGAGGTTAAGGTTATTAAATGCTGTTTCAAGTGGTTTGTGGTCTGCTATTAACTTAAACTGTTTTCCCAGATAAGTATGTATGGAAATGACCACAAACACAGACTATGGAAGGTGCATTTTTCTCTGTTTAAGAATATCTTTGTGCAGCATCATTTAGAGATCTGCTGGCATATGCTATTACATTCTGTCACTCTGCATCTGGCTAAAAATAGCTCCTAGTCCTACTGACCCAGCACTGACCTCTGAAGATGTTTCAGTGTTTTGAGTTGAACTATGATATTACAGTGGTTGAACTCGGGCCTTGTTTCAGCAGTTAAACAGATTTCTGGTTTATATCTGTTCTTTCAAGTAATACTTTCCTCATACCGTCCTTCAGAGCTCAGAGTTGATGTGATAAAACAGAAGACTTTATAATATTAAATTAAATTTTGTATTATATTATATTATATTATATTAAGCTATGAACTGTAATCTGCCATGCCTTGCAAATTCTCACCTTGTTTGCTTTCATAGATGGTGACATATTATATAATGCCCTAACCTTATTTTCATCTGTGACATACTTTTCCATGAAAAATATAAAATTCATTAAACTGAAGAACCCATTTACAAATTCATATCCCTCTTTATTACGTATCAAACGTTCTTGTTTTAGTCTTTTGAAACTTATTTCAAAGCATCAGTATGTTTTATTGTGTTTTATTGTATGAGTGATGTCATCAGTGAAGTGTTTTTCTAGTAGTATAGAAAGAGTGGGGTGAAGGGGGAAGTTGCCCTGGGCACAAAATGTTAGAAGGCGTGATCAAGAAGTATACTTGCTTCATTATTTTTAGGTACTAGTATTTGTTTTTTTTGGCTCCTCACTTGAAGGTCTGAGGGGACATGAGTCTGCTGTAGGAAGTGGCTTGGTACATATGTACCAACTGGTTTGCTACAGTGTAAGCCAAAGTTTTTTATTTTTTTTAACCTTTGCTAAAGAGTTGAGGGTGGGTGTGAACTAGGAAGCTGACTTGTACAAATGTACCAGTCACCTTGTTACTGTGTAAGCCGAAGTGCTCTGGACAACTTGCTGTATTAAATTCTAATGTATTTTGGTCTCAGGGTGCAACCTCAGTTATTGGTAGCATGTCTTAAAGTCTAGACTGGTAAAAGCACTGGCATCAGTCAGTTCATTGATAATGTCATCCACATCAACAAATGGTGCCAAGTGCCATTTCTTCTGGATACTTGATTTGCCTCACTCATTTATCAGTGCAGGCTTTCACTTTTTTGGCTTTCATAAACTTACTTTGGGAGAAACCCTTGATGTTGTACCAGATCCTTTTCTGTTACTTCAGTTTATTTTCTAACCTTACCAGCTCATTTTCAGCCTTTTACCACTTGTGTAATTCTGTTATGCAACTGAGCTACTTGCATCACTGAAGGATCTACACGAAGCTTTACCTGGTATCTTTTTAATTCTCCAATGCCGCTGAGCAGTTCCCTATATTAACTTAATACGCTGTTAAGCTTTCTATTTGGTTCAATAATTGAGTCAAATACACCCAGGATTTGTACAAACTCAAATGACTTTGATGTAGATTAACTCAACAGTGATGATTCTGGGCAGAATTCATAAACATGGAGCTCCATGGTACAGTCCTGGTACACAGTATGCATCTATAACAAGGACCTTTAATTCATAGCCACAAGGCAAAATCCTGGATGCACAAATATCCCATTGTGTAGCCACAATATTCTGTGCACACAGTAGGCATGCAAATGACCCTATACACAGACAGACACACAAACTCACAAACACAGCCGTGATTCATAAAAAGGCTGACAACTGTATATAGGCTGGTCCTATTTCTAGTCTGCAGAACCAAAACCATATAATAGCAGTTACTGCATATGTAGAAGAGGATTGCAACATCTTGTTAGGTTGATGTGTTGCTCAACATTAACCAACTAAGCAAAAACATCAGAAAAATTTGTACAACCTCTCCCCCACCCCATCCCAAAATATCTATTTTTGTTTGGTAGGAAAAACTCTGTCTGTGCTATATCCTGCAGCTAGGCTGAAACAGCCACACGTCCACACCCACAGTGCTAGATCCCTTCATTAGCATATTATGGTAAATGTCTGTGCTCTGCTGTCAAGCCAAATGAGTTGAAAATTTAAGATTAGGGCAGAGTAGGAAGCAGCTACATTGATGGAGTCTGTCACACCTACATAACTTACACAGGGAACAGCGACTACCATATAAGTTATGCACATGACAAACTACATCACTGTGACTATTCACTGCTATATGGTGTTGTGTATTATAAAATAATGAATGTCCAAAATACTGAATCACAGACTTTAAACAACTTCATCAAACATACAGTTGAAATAGAAAAAAATAACAAGTGAGCATTTTTTGCAGTGACAAGCCTCCCTGCACCCCCAACAACATGGGGGATGTATCTTCCCCACATACTCACAACTTTATGTATACTGACTTTGAGATCAAATGACAGTGGGAAAGAGGAAAGGTTCCTCAAGCCCTACTGTTGAGTGATCTTGTAGCATCTACAACACGGTGTGCAACAAAGAATGAATCAACCAAAATAGCTGATGATTCCAAATTCTTTGAAAACACTGACAAAACAACATTAAACTGCACAGTGCACTCCATGAACTAGTGCATGATTCACTTACATTGCAACACATCTATGCTTCCTTGTCATTACTGTGATCCATGTTTATGAATCGTGTAATAACAGAATGCTTTTGAAACACAGTGATCGTAATGCTTTCATGCAACTTTACACTGTGGTTATGAATTCAGTAGTCAGTATCTTGTATTACAGAGAATACTGAACTTTTGCTTCAAATAATTTTTAATATCAAAGGTAGATGCATACATTTCTGTGATTGCTTTATATAATTCTGGATATGTTTTTAACTTTTTATATTCACTAATACATCAGAATTTACAAATATTCTGATATTTGTTTAACTTTACATACAGCCTTTTTAGTCTTGTAATGCTGTCTATTTCATAACATGGTCAACTGTTTTTTTACTGTTACACTTTTCAGCTTCTTTTTTAGATATACCTAATATATTTGCACATATGTTTTTGAAATGTGACTTTTTGCATTTTTAATGTTAACACAACAAAAAGAAAGATATATTTTGTGTATGTGGGGGCAGTATTCAGTTTTATACTTTTATTCCTAATACAGCTGCACTTCTTCTTCTTCTTCTTCTTCTTCTTTCGGCTTTTCCTGGTTAGGGGTCGCCACAGCGGATCACCTGTCTGCTCATGACTGGCAGTGGAGTTTTACAGTGTCGAGTTGCCAGCTCGGCGCCCAACCTTCCACAGAAGGCACACACATGCACACACTCACACCTAGGGCCAATTTAGAGTGTCCAGTCCACCTACTGTATGTCTTTAGGATGTGGGAGGAAACCGGAGCACCCAGAGGAAACCCACGCAACCACAGGGAGGACATGCAGACTCCGCACACAAGGCACCCCAGCCGAGAATCGAACCGGAGAACCTCTTGCTGTGAGGTGGCAACGCTAACCGCTGCTGCACTACATAAGCATACTATATCATATGTCCTGTTTGTCAGCCTGGGCTACATTCTCAAGAAGAACATTACAAATCCAACATTTCAGATCAGTGGAGTTACTCTTGCTCATCATTTGTCTTATTGTATAGTTTATATCTGGCCACCATGTAGTAACCCTTGGCCATAGCACTATCACAAGATGATAAACCAGTCTGCTGTTTTATAAACAATGTTGACAATGTGCTAGACCATTTCAATTTAGCTTGTATTGTAAAAGGAGGCTAGGCTGCCATGTGCACCATGCCTTAACTTTATCACCACTGTTGGTATTTGTAATTAATTATTTTTCTTTCCTTAAAATTTTTTAATGAAATAACATCTTAGGAATACTAACATTAGATCAGATATTAATAATATTTTCTATAACAAAAGGAAATAAAGAAAAATAATAAAACAATTTACAATATGTACAAACATGTCAGAGATAAATTATGTTAAAAAGGAAAATAATAATATAATCCCATTAAAGAAATTATTCCCAATGGTCCTAAAAATTTTATACTTTAGTCCAAGGATTGCTGAATGGCAAGACAATTTCATTTTTGATAGTAGTTTCTTTTTGTATTACTTCTTTAAGAAATAAAAGAAGTTTATCAAAGAAAGGAAGATTCTTCTTCTTCAAACTGATAGTGATGATTTTCCTCATCACAGCTAAAATAAACCATAATAAATAATAATCTCCTTTTTAAAAACAATGTTACAAGAAAAAATATATAAAACCAAAAACGTATCTAACGTTATCTTATCTGACCATAGAGCTTTAAGGAAAAAGTACTTTTTTCCCCAAAAAATGTTTAAGAAATGAACAATCAAAAATAATATATTGCCAGTTGGCATTGGTGATTTGATCACATCACCATCACTTATTAACAGCATTTTTAAAGAATTTTACTAATCTAGTTGGAGTACAAAAACGATCTATGAAGACTTCTCCAAGTAAAAATATGCCTGCATTGGACTGAAGAGGTGTCTTTAACAGAGCTAAGAATTAATAATTTATTAGAATCTGAGATGAGATTAAGGTTGTCATGTAAGAGAAATTTCCAAAATTTACTACTTACAGAAACTTTATTATCTAAAAGAATTTTAGATGAATTAGAAATGATAGAAGGACTATGTCACGTATAAATGATTAAGCCAAAAAAAAGTCAATTAGTTTTTGGAAGACTGGCATCCCTGATGTAACATAGATTCATAAACGTAATTCTTAACAAAATACTATCTATTAATAACCACTAATCACTAAAATCAAGATTAAATTTCATCAAGATATCTTTAGTAGAGTATAATGTTTGATAATTAAAACTATGAAATCAACCATAAAATTCCTTGAATTTCCTATAAAGAATTTTATGAACTGAGCACCTTCCAAAAGACCTTTTTTGGAAAAAAAAGGAATTACTATATTAAACAATAGTTTTAAATCTATTTGGCAAAAAAAAAATAATAATAGTTTTGAATTTGTGAAGAATTAAATGTATATAATTATATTCTGAAAGGGAAGAAAGAGGGTATTGTATGTAATTAGAGAGTATCAACCATAAATCAGTCAGTTAAATCATAATACAAAGATGAGATTTTCATTTTCTTATCATTAAATAAGCCAATATGTATTTTTCCTATTAGATGAATAATTAAAACCAAGCCAATTGACTGGATGTTTATAAATGGATGCTCTAGCATATGTTTCGAGATCAGGTAACTTAATATTCCCTTGTCCCAATGCCTAAAATGATAGAAATAAGCTATTTTTAGTTTTTTTAAGATATCATAAAAATTTCAATATTATTTTATTAAATTTTACAAAAATATTCTTATAATATAATGATATGTGTGTGTGTGTGTGTGTGTATATATATATATATATATATATATATATATATATATATATAGTGTGTGTGTGTGTGTGTGTGTGTGTGTGTGTGTGTGTGTGTGTGTGTGTGTGTGTGTGTGTGTGTGTATGTATGGATCTAATTCACAAGCTTGAAGTTTAAAACTTCAAACTGCAAATGGCTGAGACCATAAGATTGAAGTTTTGAAACTTCAAAATTGTAATTAAAAAAAAAAAATGTTATGTTTTTGCAGGGAGGGCAACCTCCCCTGCACACTCCCATATCCCCTGATAAATACACCAACTCCAAGATTGCACTACAGTGAGGAAATATGTAAATTTTCTGTTCCACACTGTACAGCAATCACCAATCAAAAAGTTCAAAGTTTCAAAACTTTGATCTTAAGGTCTAGGCCATTTGCAGTTCAAAGTTTTGAAACTGCAAGCTTGTGAAGGGAATCCATGTAAATGTATATAGCATATTCTTATACTATATAACTCTTATATTACAAAAAAATTATTATAGTATTTAATGCAACCAAAGTATCTGATGATTCCAAATTCATTGAAAACACCATTTGCAAAACAGCATGAAACTGTGTGTCTACTCTGTTAACTAGTGCAATCAAAAAGCTCTGATCCTTCTGCCACTTCAAAACATAAGTTCTCCTGCAATAAAGTAATATACTGCAATCCTGTTTAATCAATTTCTTAGCAAAAAATGGAATATCTCTCAACATATTTGGCACTGCTGAAGCTGCACTGTGTCATTGTGACAATACTTTCAGAATGTCTTTGCTATGTTATAGAAGGGGTAGGCATATTGACAGCTTCCTCAATGATCTTTTAAATACCATCATCACAAATCTGCAAACTTTGAACTGTAAAATAAAAAAATGTACTGATAACAAAACTCAGAGCAGTGTTATCAGTATCATCACAGTTCCCTGCTACATACGAATAAATGCATTTTCATTCATTTAGGCGATCAATTAGATGAAGTGGACAAAAAGTATTTCTATAAATTGATATGGTATACGTACATAGTAGGAATAGTATGGCAGAGGTGTAAATACATTTAATGCAGTCATAGCTGGTGTTAGGCCCTCACAAAACCCTGGCCACTGATCCCTCAGTAATCCATGTCTCTATGAGGGCCTCACAAAAGCAGCAGCTGTTAAAGAAAGAAAGACTAATTTGTTTACTCTCTGACTACTGTAATCCTGATAAAGTGGGTAACTGGAGGCTGTATGAATGATTCACTACCTTAGCATAGTGCTAGGACATTGCTAGCCACTCCATGTCCTGATACTACATGACACACAGCTAATCTCATTATCTTTTTATAATTAACAGGAGCAGCTATTCCCGATCTTCAAGGATAATTTTTCATTTGCAGGTTATTTTCCTATATACTGACAGGACAACAGACTATGGCAGCACACCTTTCCATTCTTTACTCAAAAAATCTAGGCAAAGCAAAAAATAATTAGGGGACAACGGTCTAAAATCAGAGAAATTTTTAAATATTACTCTATTAAAATGACAGGTTCTCCATTAGTGTGCATTATTTGAACAATAAGATGTATAAAACTTTTATGTCTGGCATTACTTCTTCTTCCGGCTTTTCCCGGTTAGGGGTCGCCACAGCGGATCACCTGTCCACTCATGATTGGCAGTAGAGTTTTACAGTGTCGAGTTGCCAGCCCAGTACCCAACGTTCCACGGAAGGCAAACACACACACACACACACACACACACACACACACACACACACACACACACACACACACACTCATGCCTAGGGTCAAGTTAGAGTGTCCAATCCACCTACAGCATGTCTTTGGGATATGGGAGGAAACTGGAGCACCCGGAGGAAACCCACGCGACCACAGGGAGAACATGCAGACTCCACACAGAAGGCACCCCAGCCAAGGATCGAACCAGAGAACCTCTTGCTGTGAGGCAACAATGCTAACCGCTGCACCACCATGGCCGCCCTTTATGTCTGGCATTACTGACTGACAATAATCTATGATTTACCTGAAAATAAAAATGTTATATGCTACAGGGCAAAAATATGGCAACAGATTTAGTGGTGGCCCCTGTCCTGAATCCCACCTATTCTACAATGGGTCTATATTACTGTATCTAAAGACATGTTCACCGAACACGTCTTAATCGACATGGAAATATTGACCTGTTAAAATCCCAAAAGGCCAAGTCAGCAAATTTTTTCCCAGGGGAAAAAAAAAATCACTTGCCCGTACACAAAAAAAACCCACACTTTCAAACCCTACAACATGGGGGGGGGGCTTCACCCCCCCACACACCCTCAATGTAGGGAGCTGTGCCCCCCACACCCCCCTAACTAAATATACCAACTACAACATTGCACTACAGTGGGGAAAAGGGCAAATGCCCAATGATGGCTGAGTATTTTTTTCCCCTGGGAAAAAATTCAGTGACTTGGCCGTTCAGGATTTTAACAGGTCGATATTTCCGTGTTGATTAAGACTTGTTCGGTGAACAGTGTTTCAACACAATAATACAGACCCTCTAAAATGGTCCCTGTTCAGAGGTGCACACAGAAGGCTGCAATAGCTTGCCCCAGAGCTGGGATAGTGTCGTCATTATTTCTTTAACAATCCCTGGGTAGAAGAAATATTCCCTTTCCCTAGGATTTTGCGATCTCTGAGTTAGTATATATAATTAGCAGGGGGTGTGGGGGAGAAGCCTTAAAGTAATATTTGCATGCCCCAAAAAGCAACCTTTACGCATGCATACTAGGAAGTCGACATTTTCATTTCCGATGAAGAGCGGCTTACCTTCAGGATGTTGACATTTGTTGTAGTCAACCAACTGAAGGTAAATCCTTGCAATATATAACTAAGGCTATTTCTGTCTTCATTTTCATTCCTGTCTAACACCACAGAGATACAGAACATGACTGTCTTTCGTTTTTGAAGGGAAACGGGGAGAAAGACACCTTATCCAGATAGGATTTATGGCTAATTGCAAACATTTTGTCTTCTCAGCTTATTGTGAACTACTATTTGTCAGTTTTGAACATTAAGCCATAAATGCAACATATTTCTTCCTTGAAAGATAAAATAATACTGAAATTCTTTCCTTACGCATGACCATTGGATGAAAAAGTTGAAAAATGCTCCTGAATGCACATCAGAACATGTATAAATCTATGGTTTATGTGGACTGACAGCCCACAGACCCCTGTCTTAATTAATTTCCTTCACAATTATTAATTACAGTGCACTCTTGGCCAGTTACAGTGTGTTCAATGGATGCAGGAAGGTAAGCTGAAAAGCAGAGAAAAATGTGAGAAGAAGAAAGGAAAAAAGGTAATTTGGATGGTGTGAAAAGTTCAGGATGGGAGGAGATGGAGAGGACACTTGTGAAAGTGTGTGTGTGGGGGGGGCTTGCAGCCCTTCACCTAAGGTGACATTTCACCTAAGACTGACCCTGTACATAGCTTTATTGAAGTGTAATATCATTACATCTAAATACCCATTATTACGACTGTACCTCTGTGAGATGGGCCAACTTGATGTGTTAAATGGGCCTGTTGTAATGTAAGAGCACTGCAAATGCAGTTCAGCTTGTGTGGACTCACATGAACTAAAAGATGGGTTAGGTGGGTTGCAGCAACATGGAAATACTTAGACTAGAAGTGTGTTGGGGTCGCAAACTTGAAAACTTCTTCTTGGCCTACAATATGCTAGCACTGTCCCTGACTGCAGTCAGTAGAATGAATTAATGACAGCCCACTGGCTAGAAGCCATTACAAAGTGTAATTTATAAAAGAAACAAAGTATTTATAGAAATTAATACTGTAAATTCTTGGATAACACCTGACAAAATTTGAATAAAAGTTCATTTCCAGAATTCATCCGACATTCTTTTTAAAACACCTGACAGACTGAAACCTATTATGAAATGCACATTAATGAATCATAGATAATGGACAAATCATACATCAATACCATATTGGAGAATGAATGTTCTCCAATAGGAAAAAATGTTCAGATATTGCCTGGTAAAAAACACGTCTGATGTTTCACAGCATCAGGCTTCATAACACCCCTGTGTGATCTGCTATTTCTCCAATAATGCCCTCCCTGTTGGAAATTATTACTTTCTTAGGCATTATTCATTAGTATAGTTATACAAAATATCACACCAGTCTCATTCTTAGAATTTTGTAGCTAGCTTAGTCGGGTCTATATTAGTTTCCTGAAATTTATTTTCAGCGAACACTTCTTCATCGACCCATATTCAGCGAAAATCACTTCCGCTATTTGATGAGTTTTCCAAGGGCAGTGAAACAATTGCCCTGCAGCACAATGGAACCACAACTAACTAAATCAAATCCACCCAAGTGGGGGACTTCACCCCCCACATCCTGATGTAGGGTGTTTGCCCTGCCACAGCCCCCTAACTATATATACCAACTCCGAGATCACACTACATTGGGGAAAAGGACAAAGTTGTGTAGTTGGCCAACTACTTCATTGCCCTTGGAAAATAAAGCAAATCGTGGAAGTGACTTTGGCTGAATACGGGTCGAAGGAGAGGTGTTCACTGAAAATGCATTTCGGTGAACTAACATAGACCCAGATTAGTCACAATGCGACCATTCTGCTCTAGGGCAGTAAGGTCTACCCAAGGCAATAGCAAGTCTCAGTATCTCAAAGCTAATCAGGAGAGCTTGGTCACCAGATGGGAGTTCAAGTGGAGTTTGTCAGGTTTCTGCTTCACAATAATTCCAAATGTGATTTCTATTACCACAATTAGTGCTAACACAAACTAGAAATCCAAAACACCAAAAATATTTACAGTAAGCTCTCAGTTAACTGGAACTCAAGCAACCGGCAAAAAATATTGAAGAAATACAGTAGAATTTTCATGTCTTGCACTTTCTGTTTTCTCTACTCAGAAACATACCTTACATTTTTAGAGTTTTAGAGTTTTAAAAAGAAAGGCAGGAATTAATTCCTTCTCTCCTCAACCTAAGAACAAGTCAAACCAAATAAATAGTATAGGGCACAGTATTAGTCAGTCCTATTTTTAATAGTAACTCTCAAGCAACCAGAAACTACAGTTATCTGGCATCTACCAATCCCCATGGGTGCCAGTTAACTGAGAGTTTACTGTATTACCAATAAACAAGCAAAGCTTTCAGGCAAACACCCTTTCTCAGTGCATTGCAATTGCTCAATACACAGTACCACATAACAGGAGAACAGATGATTAGTTGGTAGAGGGCAAAGATAAGAAGATCTATACTTGTGGGGAATCCTCGGCCTACCAAAAAAAGATCTGGAAAGTGAAGCAATAGAAACTTTGCTGGAAGCTGAAGTTGAAGAAAGAGAAAGTGGGTCCTAGCAGAGAATGAATATATATTTGACCTAGTACAAACCTTTGTGTATAGATCAGCAGAGCTTAAGGTAGTAGCACACCTACCCATGACATATCATATCACTGTGATGTTTAACATCCCTGAAGTAATGCTAGGATGTATAAATCGTACAGAAAGTTGGCATTACAGGATGATAAACTTCAGTATGTTGAGGAACAAAGTGATAATATGTGGAAGAGTGGGAGGAAGTGAGAAATGTGGAAAAATGCATTTACTGCATTACAGAAGAGGTAAGAATAGAAATAAAGCTCTGTATCAAGAGAAGAAATAAATGTGAGGAGGTAACTATGATGGTTCAAGAAAGACATATGCCACAAATAAAAGTGGCAAGGTATATAGAAAGACAAGGAGTTGTGGACTGGATGAGAAAAAGGCCTATGTGGATGTGAAAGAAAGAAGGCGAACAAAGTTCATTCAGCAGGTTAAGATAGTCCTATAGAGGAACAGAGCAGCTGAGGGAAGTCACAGACAAAAGAAGTGTTTCAAACTCATTGGTAAACAAAGGCGGAATTGGCAAGGACAATACATTGCTGGAAGAGATGAGCTCACCAATGATACAGTTCAGTCCAAATTGCTGAGAAAGTGCAACATGTGGATGGGGCCTGACAGCCATACAGAAGAGTGGCTTGGTACGTGGTGTACAACATTTTTTGGGATGATGAGGCCCTAAGTCTAGACTGTGTTCCATAGTGAGAAAAAGCCTAGAAAACAGTATGCTTGGTAAAGCTGGAGCACATCTGTAAGTAATTTTATTAATACGCAGAGTGGTGTCACAGGGCACTAGGTTGGTACTGGTAGTTTCCTTGCACAGAGGATCTGGGAAGAAGCCAGACTGATGGCTTCATAGTCTAACCTCCTTCCATTCCAGGGGAGGTCATGGGAACTTTTATGCAGAGAAGGTGAGCACACGCTCTGAATATAATATTCTCTTCTTAATGGATAGCAACAGAACTTTACTTAGCAGAATACTTGCCCATATGTACTTATCCATATTTATGACTGACACAGATATGGTATGCAATATTTGTATGATGTATCTGGATTTCAGAATTAATCTGACACTGAACCTGACAGGAGGTTAGTAACAAAAATTAAAGGTACAGGACTTGTCAGGAAATAGACTAATAAGAAACAGAGGATGATTATTAGGAAATGCTAAGATAAGTCGGTAACCAGCTGAGTACCATAAGCATCATTGTTAGAGACACTCCTTGTTGCCCTTTTTCCATGAGCTGTCACAGTACATCTCAAAATCAAGACCACCTTCTATGTTGATATGATTAGTCTGGTAGCCATAACTGAAGGGGCCACTCTCTACATAAATCTGTGTTAGCCTGCAGAATAAGCAAAGATTTGCCAGTACCCTTTCATTTTTTTGAGGATTTTTTTTCTCCCTCAGGCATCATCTTATTGCTCCCTACCAAGTACCCCACATCCATCACCAGGTCTGCCAGGCACCTTCTTTACCCCTCCTGAACTATCTCTGGTAGGACTGGGGCTGATGTGAAACTTAACTTTTGGTCATTCACATCCGTTGGGAGGGTCTTATTTTTTGCCCTACTATGTTACTCCCACCTTGGTTCCCCATGGTATGACTGAGGGGCAGTCATGTAGTGGGAATATGTGTTGCATGATTGCATCGCTTCACTTCCACTGCAGCTAAACCTTGTCCCTGCACTATCCCCACCTTTGACCTATACCTCCTAGTGTGATGTGCCAGGCTCCACCTATGGTAGTCACAAGAGTTGCCACAGGACCGCCCACCAACAAGGGATGGTGACGCCTATCCCTTCCTGCTGCTCCTACATCAGATGACCCAGGCACTAATCAAACCTAGACTGCCTGTGCCACAGTCAGGGCTTCATCCCTGTATGCCACTGGTGCAGCTTGCCAGTGCCTTTTCATGCTGAATGACATGATTTAGTTTAGGGATTATTACTATCCCATTTTTTTTTTTCTTCTGCAATGTTAAGGGTCACTCTGTAAAGAATGTATGGAATGCATTTTTGAGGCAACAAACAGTGTAAGTTCACAGAGAAGTTCAAAGATGCTTGGACACAGCTAGAAAAGGATGGGCCAACGTTATCTCTCTTGATGGCTAGAAATACGTCTTCTATTCCCACATTAGATTAATTAGAACACATTAGATTTATTTTCCAACACTTAAACTGTAGTACAGCATAAAGAAAGCAGTGAAATCTTCAAGTGCGGCCCTTTGGCTGACGCATTAACCTGATGTCTCATCATCTAGAATTGGTGGTAGGTCAGTGAACATAACCAAATCCCTTGGCACTTATAAAAAGTGCGGGTTAAGATTTTAATGAAACTATCATAAATAGTTTAACTATTTATGATTTATAATTCTTTAGCTCTTCTCCCGTCTTTCAAAGAAATCATTTTTAATATGACATTTTCATGTCATTTCAGCCAAGTTCCCTCACCATCTTTTTCCATACATCACTTTTCACATTTTCTCATCTAGCATTGCATAATTAACTACATACAGCATTTGCTTAACTATGTTAACTGAATCTATTTTCACATTACCAGTGTAGAATACTGGTCTTGTCTGTCATAACAGTAACGTTTACTGTTTTATAACCTTTAAAGTATTTCTACCTCATTTCTCCACCTCCTAATATCCCTACATCAATTTTTACATAATATTTACCCTTATAATAGTCCCAATGCCTTCATGTTATTCTCCATAGTCATTTCATAAAAGTAAACCACACAATGAAATGCCATTGTGTCTGAATTATCAGCTCAGAACAATCTATTTGGTAATATCTCTCATTCACTGGTTTATATTTCATAGCATCTCTTACATTCATTTTTTCATAAACCGCTAAGAATGTCACATTCCCCATTTCGTTGAAGACTCTTGTTTTAGTTAACATAGCTAATAGTTCTAGCTGTACTTCCATTTGTGTTATACTGTAAATTGTCCACTCTTCTATTTTTAATCATACCCCTTCATTTTGCTATCTTAGAATTTTGTTTCCTATTAATTAACAACATTTTTTACTTCTACTTTTCTTTTTGGCTGTCTTACTTCTTTACTGTCCTTCGTGTATACCAATTTCTCCATATATTTCACACAGCTACAAACAGTTCTCTGAATATTGTATGTTATACGTATATAAAGCTCTCACAAAATTCATCACTACCCACTATTCCCACCAACTCCATGGCACAGAGAGCTAAAATCTTAACTATGGTTTGGGCAGCCCAGCTTCGAGCTTGTGCATTCATCTAGGCACTAACTATGGGGAGAGAGGGTCCGTAAATAAGTACATTACTTATTATTGGTATACAAGAAGGAATAGCTCTTGGAAATAACATACGAATGAAGGGGGAAACGAGGGCAGGTCATTATAACCCCTCAAAGCAGCATAGATATATGGTCCTAGGACAGCCTAATGATCCTTATCAGTCCCAACCCTGGAGGAGAAAGTCTGGGGGAGGATAGGAGAGGTAGACAGACCAACCATATGCTGGGAGCAGAAGAAGAAGTTGATGACTGGCTCTATGGGAGGAGGACAAAAATATCCATAATTTCTAAGTCACCTTTTATATTTATTTATTTATTGCTTTTGTTTACCAGGGAAGTCTGATTGGGCACTTTCAGTGGAGGCTTGGGGAAAAAGGTTCCACACACACACACACACACACACACACACACACATATATATATATATATATATATATATATATATATATATACACACACACACAGACACACACACACACACACACACACACACACACACACACACACAAACACACACACACACACACATGGGTCCCCTTCAGATAGGCGAACTTTTAAAAGGTCGACTTTCATATGGCCGAAAGCATATGATCGAGCTTTTAAAAGCTCAAACAGTCTGAATGGAGATCTCCATATGGTGCAAAACGGGAAGATTTCCCATTTCCGCAATGTAGTGCGATCTCGGAGTTGGTGTATTTAAGTAACAGGGGGGTGTGGGTGTGTTTTTTTTTGTTTGTTGTATTTTTTTTTTTTACATGATTGATGTTTCAAATGTTCAATCATATGGTCTCAGCCATATGAAAGTCGATCATTTGAGATTTCAGTCATGTAAAGTAGACCCATATATATATATATATATATATATATATATATATATATATACACACACAAACACACACACACACACACACACACACACACACACACACACACACACACACACACACACACACACACACATATATATATATATATATATATATTGTATGTGTGTATATATCTCTATATCTATATATTTATATATCTATATGTATGTATATATATATATATATATATATATATATATATATATATATATATATATATTGAAACATCATAAGCCTGAAAATCAAAATCCTGAAACCTCAAATAGACATACTCAGAATCCATTGATATATATATATATATATATCAACTTTTTTAGAGAATTAACCTACTTGCTCTTTATAGTAACGCCCTTGTAAACTAACAACCTCTGTCGCCTTTCTATTTAATATTATTTTAACTTCAGCATAACAATACATTATACTTGTTCTGCTATTAACTATTTTTTTCCTGTATATATAGGTCCTGTTATGTCTTCTGCTGTATACTGTATTTTAACATATTGTTTGAAAACTCTCTGTATATTGTATACTGTATTTTAACATATTGTGTAAAATTTTACTTACTGTGGAGCTTTTCTCCCCGGGCCTCCACTGAAAATGGACCTGTGTCTGGTCAGACCATCCCGGTTAACAAATATACATAAATAAATAAATAAAAATGATATTAATCAAATATTTTTTACCGCATTTACTCCAGTAGGTACTTTTCTGTTATCGGGGCAACAGATGTCATGAGCGGTTGGAATGTTACCACGCTGTCACGTCTGAAAATTTGTACAATATGCATTTTGATGCAACCTTATCTTCACTTTCAGAGGCAACAGAGTGGTAACATTCCAAAGGGTCATGACATTTGTAGTCCCGATAACAAAAAAGGACCATTGTTTTTAAACCAATAACCATCTACTTGCATGCAGATTCTGCTATTCTTTCTTGAGCTGTTAATCGACTTCCTCAGGAATAACAAAAAACGACCGTATATTTAAAGCAATAACCATCTGCATTCCAAAGGGTCATGATATGTGTAGTCCCAATAACAAAAAAGGACCATTGTTTTTAAACCAATAACCATCTGCTTGCAGACAGATTTCGGTATTCTTTCTTGACCTCTTAATCTACTTCCTCAGGTATATTGACATGTATTATTCACTACATTCTTTGAAAAATGCTTCCTTGTGGTGTTTCAGCCTCTCTCCCAATTTTCAAAAGTGTATGCATTATTCTTGCACTTTTTTCTGATATGGTTTATATATTATGCTAGTTAATTGCATTGCTCCTAGAAACACTTCAACACTTGCATTATGCACAACACCACATTTTTTTCATTCACGGTAAACATTTCAAGCTCTGTGGTTCTTTCGACTGCTTCTGACACATATACAGATGCACCAGTGTGGTAACATTCCAAACGCTCATTTAAATATATAAAACATTTGGTGACAGTCTGCAAGGCGGGCTTACATTCTAACTGCAGATTACAGCTGTTGCCCTGATAACTGAAAAGTACCCCCCAGTATTTTCTAGTACTTCTCCCTAAATCCTAATATTATCTTGAAAAATGTTTTCTCTAAACTCATACTCTGTTTTTCATCCTAAAGAAAACTATCTAAATGATATATCAATTTTTTTTTCTTGGATTAGTACTAAACTAACTGGCCTTGGGGGACATTTTAAGCCTAGCCAATTAGGCCTCATGTGAGAATCAAACCCTGTACCTTTGTAAGGTAATACCTTAACCCTTATGCCAGCCTCCCACCCTCTTTCACATTCCTTCCTGTCACATAATGTTTCATTTTCATAAATCACAGTTTCCGATTTCTTCAGTTTTCTTTTTTTAACGTAGTCTGCAAAAATGGTATGATGTGTATTCTTTATACTAATTGTTCTCCAGATATTTAACTTCTTTGCTGCTGTTGTTATTTAGTCAAATGTGACTCTTTGTAACCTTAAGGACTTTAGAACACTATGCCTGTCTGCCAGTAACTGCTTCTTTAACTTTTGAAAATGTGTCTTCATTACTTCCATAATGCTGCCCACGCATATTAGCCACTACTTCAATCTTTCTCTGCAATGACTCCTGTCTTGGCATTATCTGAACAAAGTATTTGAGTTTTAGTTTTGCTGTTAGAACCTCTAGCAAATAGTCTGTGGAGTTATTTCTTTAAATATTGATTGATTTATTTTTTTACACTCCACAGAATTCTCAAAGGTTTTCTCCAAAATCACAGCTCAGAAGCATTAATTTTCTGGTGCACAACTTTACTTATAATCCAGCCGTCATAGCTATATGTAACTAAAGAGAAAACCATAGTCACTTCATAGTGTATTGTTGACAATGTTTTTCTCTTTGCTCTTTAAAACATTGTCCAGATTTGCCATATATTTCCTTCCAACACTCAAGATATGCCTTTATTTATTTTATTCAGGCTGTCCATTTCAGTCCTTTCCAAGTAAATTATTAATAATTAATTAAAGCCACGTACAATGTGTGCGTGGCTTTAATTTCAAATCTTTAAAGTTATATTTACAATTATTTGTTAATAATGAATAGAATATTATTAGCCTCCTGCTTCCATACATAGTTTTTAATCAAAATTTTCTAATCATGTCACATACTATAAAAGGATCACTATACTTTTTCTAAATTTGGCTTACTATCTGCAACTTCTGTATTAAAGTCTCCACCCCAAATAATCATATTCCTAGTTAACAAAAAAAAAAAGCCTTTCATTAACTCCCTTTATTTAACCTTGGGCTTTTCCTTAATCTTCCACATACATTTACTGATCTACAAATTTTCCCCTTTTTGAATACCCACTACCAGTATTCTCCTTTGATGTAATGTTGATATTTTAACTACCCCAATTTCATTTCCTTTCATAGCCTGGCTTTTTATTCAGCTATTGAAACAAAGCAGTTACTTCCTGCTTTTCCAGTATCTGTGTCTGACACTTAGAAGTATTCACATGCAACTCTTGCAAAAATATAATATCCCCACCACCACACACACACAGACACAGTCTTCTTTAAATTCTGCAAAATCATTCTGAGTCATTTTTCACCGTTCCTTCTTAAATTCAGAATAACTAACGTTAACATTATCAAATCATATAGAGATCTACCTTACCAATATTTATTCTAATTTAATTTTCCCTTTCCAGTTTTCATCCTCATTTCCCACTCCTCTCCTTTTTAATGACTGATATTTTTGTGATAGCTTTCTTATGTCCCTTTTGTTGTTTTGTTTTTTATGTTATAATAAACAAGTCACAAGTGTATCCTCTGACTTATTACCATACTCCTTTTATGTCTTTAGATACCTATTCACTCATTTGTACTTGACCTCCCTTTCTTTCAATACTGTCTGCTCTGTTTCTTGCCTTTTTTTTCAATATTAACTTGATATCAAAACCTGACACACATTCCTCTACAATATTTTATGTGATTAATGTTTTCTTTTCTTCAGGATGCTGTATCAATTCCTAAACCTATGTCCCTTATCTTGATAAAAATTACATTGTACTTTTTCTGAACTTCTAATTTTGTGCCTATTTCCACTACAAAGCAAAATTTGACTTTGTAACACTCACAACTAAAATGACCTCTTCCATTTATCAGAGACTCAAGTTCTATGTAGATATATCATTATTTTTTACATATGTTATGTTAATATAACTGTCACTCTTTTAACCTAGAGCTATGAAATTGGTATTGCTTGAAAGCCTGTCATAGTCTTATTCTCCTTGATTTGCTACCATATTTCCCAGAAACATTCTACTAAGTTCAGGCTTAAGGCCTATTTCAAAGGTACAATGAAAACATACGACTCTCTGAGTACAGTTCTGTATAACTTTATTAACGTTTCCGTACTTAACAAAAGTTTTATCATAGCCATTTTCAAATCTCTGTGTAGATTTCATTCTTGTTATGTGTTTTGGTGGCGCAGAAAATGCATACGTTTACTCCATTATCTTTCCTCCGAGCAGTCCTTAGACACTGGGATAATATCTTTCATTATTACAACCACAAAGCTGATGTTGTAGCCTTTGCTTCATGTTATCATTTTCTGGTTCCCTGTCACTACCATGCATTCTTGATCAACTGCAACGCTCCCAGAGGTCTCCTGGTTTCTGCCTCTGCGTTCCTTAGTTGGCATGCTATCTGTGTCTTTCCAGTGCATGCATCAATCCTCCAGCATGCTTTTTGACATTGCCTGCATTCATCCTGCTGCATATATCCATCCTGCTGCATGTATCCTGACATTGCCAGCACCCATCTTCCTGCATGCATCTTGACATTGCATGTATCCATACTCCATCATGCATGCTGACATTGCATGTATACATCTGACATCATCACTGTTCACATCAGCAGTTCAGTGATCCACTCAGTTTTCTCCTGAAATGCTCAGTCATTCTTCATTATTTCATATCACTCCTACTTTGTTAGCTAGAAGAATAGGTGAATTTTCTGTTTCCTCACCAGAATTCCCCTGTGAATATGACCTTGGGTCTCTCCTGAGTTAAATGTATCAAAAAAAGTAAATGAATGAAGTGATCAATCAATAAATAAACAAATACATACACGTATACCAACAAGATGCTTATGTATATAATATAAGGAGTGGATTTCTGAGATGCCAAGGTCATCTTTTCCAGCTACTGGTATATCTTCAGATGGAGTACTGTGTATGGTTCTGAAGGTCATGCAAAGGAAGGAGAACTCATGCAGTAAAAAGTAAGGATAGAGAGTTACCTAAGCAGTGAAAGGACTGAAACATCTGGGGTCTAGGGAAAGAGGCAGCTGGGCATGTGCACATCAGAAGATATTAACACATTAGAAAGAAGAGACATATTATTTAGATGCTCCACATTTTAAGGGAACGTGTAGAAGGGATGGAGTTTTAAACAAAGAACAGAGAGGAGAGAAGAATAGGTGACAGGTGGAATGAGGATGATTAAAACAGAACCTCAGGAAAAAGTTAGTTTATATTAATGATGGCTGGACCGTGGAACATATTTTCTGAGGCAACGGTACAGTCTAAGTCAAGTTCAGTACTGCACAGGAAAGTGCAAGGCTATGATGGGATAAGTGGAAGGTAGAGTCAGACACACAGAAGCTACCTGATACAGTCAGGCAGACATGCAAGCGACAGGGTCATCTGTCAGCATCACTGCATGATTGTATTTATTTAAATATTTGTTTACCAGGAAAGTCTGACTTGGAACAAGCCAATTTTCAGCAGAAGCCTAGGAAGAAACACTCCACACATGTCTTTGTACCGTGGGAGAAAACCAGAGCACCTGCAGAAAACCCACACAAATGCAGGGAGGACATGCAGACTCCGCACAGAGGCACCCCAGCTGGGAATCGAACCAGACAACCTCTTGCTGTGAGGCGACAATGTTAACAGTTGCACCCCTGCACCATTCACAATATGGGTGCATATTCATAAGAATATGAATTTGAATATGATAGATTTATAATATTTCACTCGGATAACTTTACTTACATTATTCCCTGTGGATGAGTGATAAGGATCTGAGTTTTCACATCCAAAGTCAGTTATTACCTGCCTTGATTTTATCAAAGGTAGCAGGATCCAGTCTAGGAGTCAATGCATCCATTTACAATAAAAAGTGATACTAAACCACAGCTGTTGGTTGCAGAATGCAGTTACAGTACAAAGGATGATTCACAGTATGCAGACGTACCTTAAAAACATATAGAGAAAACAACACAGGTGTTAGTGCGTATCAAAATATAAAGAACTATACTCTAGGGGAAATGGCTTAATTCATTTTTAAATAATCTATTAAGTAACTTCAAGTTCCTTATTACAAGTATGACCTAAAAGCACTGTATGGTGAAATAACTTACACAGAGCCACACAGTCTAAAGTGGAAAGCAGGAGAATCAAACCTAAAACTACACAGTGAAGTTCATTAGCATCGAATAGTGTTACTGTGCTACACTGACATATTCAATTAAACACACTGTCAGATGAGGGAATGTTTGTAATACAGAGACATGTTCAACAACTGCCCTGCAGTGACTATCATGAATTATTGTAATTGTAGAGCAGCTATAAAATGTACTTACTTTAATAGTCCTGTGCAACTTAAACAGCAATACAGAAAAATCAGCTGACTGAAATTTTGTAGGATGAAAAGGGAAGAAGTGCCATAATACCAGAAAAGACACTGCTTATTTAGGCAATGCAAGCCATCATCAAAAAGTACTTTTACACATATACGTAGCATAAAAAACACACATAGGATAACAACAATCATGCAGCTCAAGAAAAGTAAATGAATGAATGAACTTATCACTCAATAAATGAATGAATAAATGCATGAATAGCCTATGAACCTATAAGACTTAGGTCAATTTGGAATTTTTAAAATTTTAAATAAATATAAATTATTTAAAAAACGTACATTGTTTGTTTATTTTATTATGTTGAACACTAAAAAAGACCAGTTTGTATTTTACTCAGATCTTTAGCTGCGCACCTAACTAAGGCAGACAATCAGACTCTCAACATGCAAGACTGAAATGTTCAGTTAGTCAAGCTGCTGAAAATTGAAATTGCAAGATGTTAATGCCCCAGCCCCCCACCCCACCCCCGCAACTGCAACACAGTCTAGAAACACAGCTTTGAACGGGGCCAGCAGAGGACTAAGATAGAGGAAGGTGGTAAAGTGTGCACCGAAAACTCACTTATCTTCTCAGGTGGGGGTTTACTAAGAGCAGAAACAAGGAATAGTTCAAAGGTGAAATTGTGTAGTTTCAGAATGTTCAAGTCTCCAAAAGGAAAACAAAACAAGAAAAAAGGCAACAGAATCTCTTGGCAGAAAGAAGTCATAAATGTCTCATCACATCTGTATTTATGCCAGGACTCCTGTATTCAGTTAATTTGTCACCAAACCTGGATATGAACCAAATGCATGCCAACCATAATGGGGTGGGACCAACAATTGAAGAATGTGAAAATAGAATAAATACTGCATGCATGTATAACTAGAAAGAGAAAAATTCCAATACTTGTAGCAATCAGAAAGCTACTATTGTTCTCTGCGTATTGCAGTTAATGATGTGGGGTTCTGTACAGAAGATGTGAGGCAGTATTTCCAGAAAACTTTTGTTGTGTCTTTCGGCTTTTTCCTGGTTAGGGGTCGCCAAAGCGGAACTCCAGTCCCCTAATGATTGGCAGTAGATTTTTACATGCCGAATTGCCAGCCCTGATGCACAACCTTCAACGAAGGTACGCCCATTCACGCATGTCTCCACACAGAAGATGCTTTAGCTGAGAATCGAACAGGACAACATCTTACTGTGAGGCGACAACGCTACCGCAGCATCACCACCGCAGTAAATGATGGACTGAAATTCAGAATTATGAGCTTGCTAAATCTAGTACACTCTGCAAATACTTTAAAAAACAGATTCTCTGAATGCAGCTGGGAACAGTCCCTCCCTTTGATATAGGTTTCCCACTCCTGAATTTTCTTATAAATGTTTCCCATGTAGCTTAAAGAATAAGTATGGGCACAATGTTCTCCAGATATCGGATAGAGGCTAACGCAAAAATCACTGTACAATTTTGCTGTTAACAAAGTATTTTTTATTCACATTTCACTGGTTACCTGGGGATATAACCCACATTGAGCTGTTGGGTAGATAATTCTTCTACAGAGAATTCCAAATAAGCTATTTATAGTACTTTACAGCTGTTTCAGAAGGGACTGTACCTCTCTTGTACAAGTAAGTATTCTGTAAAACACAGAATGCATCTTCTTTAATCGACAGAACATCTTAGCAAAATTCTATATGGGAGCAAACTTATGCACATTTCAAATGCATTATGCACTATAAATGAAATAAGATAAGCACATTTATGCCAGGCTTTGCTGAGCAATATGATAAAGCACTGACTGTAACTCAAACAATCCAGGCTCAGCTAGTGACCTGGTGACTGAAGGAGCTAGCAAAGTAAAGTGGCTGATACCAGCTGGTCTATGGTGTGAAGACGGCAATGGTCTGGCCCACTGCAGTGCTGCTACCTACTTGGGATAGAAGTGTACAGCATGTACTGTATGGCCTGGGACCATGCCTTTGTTTCTGCTAAGCCACAATCACGTGGCAGGCTTCAGTGGGCACATGCACAGAGGAAGGAGCAGCTTTCCCTTAAGTCTGTAAGCACACATCAGCTGCCAGGGGAGGGGTTGGACTCCACAACAGAAAATCCTCCAAAATAGCAGAGCACTTATACAGTTCTGTGCCGAAGCAGTGCTATTTATACCTTAAGTATATTAAAGTTTGAAAAGTTAAACTGTCACACCTCTTGTTTTATATGTTTATAGTCAGTGTGTTTCTTACAATGTTTGTGTAATGTAAGTTATTCCCTTGTATTATATGAATAACTACCTGCATCTTCACCTGCCTGTAAAGCTTTTGTATACAACCTTACACAAAAAACAAGCCATGCTCATCTTAGATAATATAATTAACAAAATATAAATAAATAGATACACTGCTTGAATAGGTTATGTTAACCAGGAAAATATTTTTTTTTGTGAATTGATCTGTATGTGTGCATACTGCATAAATCTGTAATCTGCATTCCCTAAAGGTAAGACATGCACTACTTCATTATTAGTATTCTATAACTGAATAATCTTGATACCGGACAGAAAGATAGGAATCCTAGACCAGGCTTTGGTCTTCCCTATCCCATTCTTTCCTTCCAGGTATAAGCCCATACATCTCAACTATTCAAATTTTCACAGAATGTCCACAATTTTTTGCCTCATATTTTAATTCTGTTCCTCATAACATTTGTGGTTTTCTGGAAAATCGTTGAGGACTGAAGCCATTAAATAATGATAGACGTTTGAGTTTCAGACTTCATATCCTTCAGAAAATGCATGCCAATGCAAAGCCAATTATTCTATCAACTTTCTAAGTTTTTAAGGACAATATTTAAAATTTGTCCTTGTTTTTAGCCTTTGCCCTCCATTACTGTTGTCTTTGTAAGATATTCTGTGCTAAGAAGTTAAGATGTATGCATAAGAAATACACCTCAACCAAGCTACACAAGCATTTTCTCTTTAAAGAAACAAGCTCAATTTCAAACAGCAATGACTGCTGGGATAGTGATGGAGAAGAAATGAAATCATGCTTTCAGCAACTGAAAAGAAAGATATTTGCCTGATGTTTATGTTGTTATCCAGTTCTAGACGATATGTACACTGCAGAACACAGTACTGAACATTGACATAGCGGTCTCAAGTAGAATTAGTGGAATCAGGAGCTCATGGGTGATTAAGGCAATTGCACAATTGAGACCCAGCAGAAGAGAGACAGAGAGAAAAAAAGGACAGACTATGAAGATCAAAGGAGTTGGGAGGCCACAATCTCATTTAAAAGAATCTAGAATGCCTGCGGTAACAGACATTGGGGCCTTCAGTGGAATTTGGGAACTTGGAGAAATACCTAACAGGATTACAAGTCAAGGGAATGAAATTGCATCATTGAAAGGATAGGGCCTCCTCCTTACAGTTAAGGGAGTGCGGGAGGCACCTGCCTTGGAAAGGGTGACACTTTCATTGTCTCTTGGCAGGGTTAATAGAATTACATAAGCCAGGCAGGTTTAATGAATTCAAGGAGCACGAAGGGCTTCAAGAATCAAAGGATCCAAAGAGAATAAAGAGTGATCACCATGGTACCAAACAAAAGCTCCAGCGCGATTAAAGGAATCATGGAGTTCTGGACAAATTAGCAGAGTATGGCACCTTAAGTAGGAAGAATAATATTATGAACCTACAGCAGAAAAATTCAAATTATGGAACCTTGCTTTGTGAAGGCTCATAGTTTTAAACTAGTTTTCTTTACAGCCAGATATATATTTAAATTTTATTTCTTAGACAGGTGTGTATCCCAGTTCTTCTTTGTTATCCAGTGATGTAACTGACTGCAAGTTGTTCTGTGCAATTTTATAATATTTCATATTATTTTGACATTTGTTGAATAAATAAGAGAGCAGCATAATGCCATTCCCCATTCCCTATTCTGGTATTATAGACAAGCTCACCAGCCTGAACATAAACCCCTACGTCACAAGATGGGTTGCCAACTGACTCACGGACAGAACCCACATGATGAGAGTTGCGGGAGCTAGGTCTGACTCTAAACCGGTTACAAGTGGTGTTCCCGAGGGCTCAGTCCTAGGATCCCTCCTGTTTGGCATATACTTCTCAGCGATACAGGCAAGCACAGGAGGACTATGGCTGACCAAGTTCGCAGATGACTGCAAACTGGGGGCTATAATTGACTCTCTGGCTGACACAGACATTCTCTAAAAGGGTCTCACTGAGATGGATACCTGGTGTCAAAATCATGGCCTCAAGCTAAATGCCAAAAAGTGCATAGTCATCCCCTTTGGAAAAAACAAAGTACCCACAAACTACCACATAGGTGGTAGTCCCCTAAATAAGGAAGATATAATAAGGGATCTGGGGAACCAAGTAGATAGTAATCTCACCTTTGATAATCATATTGCCAAGGTGGTTAGAAAATCCTTCTATGTGGCCCACCTAATCACAAAAGGGTTCACATCCAGATCAAAAGAGGTCATTGTGCCCCCTACTCATCACTCATCAGACCCATCGTAGAGTACAATGCCCCATTTGGGATGTACCTTACAAAACACCTACAACAGCTGGAAAGACCACAGAAGTACCTCACCAACAGGATCACTGGCCTCAAACAGATGCCCTATGCAGCTCCGCTGAAGAAACTTCAGCTGTACTCGGTTGCATACCACTTACTCAGAGGTGATCTCTGTCTGACATACAAGGCCATATCCAACCCAGAATTGATGGACATGCTCCACCTAAAGAAAACCATACCCCCTCGAGCCACACGCTCTAGGGATCTAAACCTCACCACAACAATAAATAGGACATGCTGGAGGGATAGATTCCTGTCCCAGAGACTTCCCATGCTTTGGAACAAGATCCCAATCTACATTAGGCAGAGCTCCTCGCTAACACTCTTCAAGAGAAACCTTGACGAGTGGATGGGAAACAGAAAGTTTACGCCGGGGATCACTTCAGTGGCTCTGCTGGACAGAGGCACAGGAAACTAATCTAAGGGGGCGGCGAAAGTCAACACATTCTGAATAGGCTTATAAATGCCTTTGAGCAGATAGCCTAGTACCTACCTATGAACCTATAGTGATTAGAGTTGTTGTCTCGCAGGCCTTGTTTCCTGTTTAGTTTTTAGTCTGCATGTCATCTATGTACCCACACAGGGTTTTGTGAGGGTTTCCAGTTCCTACACTGCTCACTAAATATGCTGACAGGTGAATTAGTACTACTTCACCTCACCCATAGGTGTGCATGTGCATATCTTGTGATGAGCTGACATCCATTTCAGGAATGGTTCCATGGTTCAACTCCTCAAAAAGCATAGACCCCTACCCCTCATTATTCTGAACATAATATTTCAGGTATTAGGACATGAATAAAGTAATGAACTTCATTTTTGCAATATCACCATGATCAGGAAACCTTTTCTGATTGTGGGAATCACTGCTGCTTAAAGGAGTACCGCACCCACAGACTCAAAAAACATGTTTATTATGTCATGGCTTGAGGTTTCCTACATTTTAACAGCACTCTGGGACTATTTACAGCATTTTAAATATTTTTGCACATAATTTCAGAGTCTGACCACATGGGGTCTAGCATCTTGATGTGGTTTTGATAAATCAGTTTGCCACTCAGTATACCAGAATGCAGTGTTTGGCTCTAAAATGTTACATCATGCAGGCCTCTGTTTGTCTAAAACTCCTGTCATTCCAAAGATGTTACATCCATACACTGCTCTCTCCCTAGATGTTACATGCATACACTGCTCTCTCCATAGATGTTACATGCATACACTGCTCTCTTTGAGTCAGTACTTTGTAACATTCCCTGCTGCTGAATGACTACTTAAAACAGAAACAGTGCAAATGTCACAGAACAGGCTAAGTGCTTTTTACTGCTGCTTTTTTAATTACGTTAAATGGCATTAATTTGTGGGAGACTGAATTCCAGTCCATCTACTTCTCCCCTCCCCCGTGACACTTAGCTTCCCTAGCTGTCAAAGTGCTGAGGGTAATTTGAGCTCTTAATTCCTGTGATTGGCAGTTCTCAGCAGAGGGCTTGACTCATCTAATTTTCCCCTTGTTCTAGCATTTCCTTTGACAGATGGGACAATTTCTTTTCGATGCACTTTAGCCATGGCCTTACCTGGCTTGACTGCATTCACATACAGTTTCTGAAGTAGTAATTTAAGGTTTAGGGTATCACTTACTTTATTACTTCACCTTCTTTAATACTTGAGATTGACATGTCCAAACTATGTTGGTATGCAATGTCTGCCTACATACTTTTTTATTCCACTTGTTTTTCAAAAATACTGTTGCGCTATCCCTGCATTTATCTTTGTCCAAACTATGTTGGTATGCAGTGTCTGCCTATATACTTTTTTACTCTTGTTTTTCAAAAATACTGTTGCACTGTCCCTGCATTTATCTGTGTACATACAAATCACATCACTTTATTTTCCCTTCCCTTTTGTTGTGTGCAGAAGCCATTGTGGCCATTGGTGAATGATTCAATGTTACATTTTACAAAGAAGGTATTTTTAAAGCAAGGACATAAAGGTCAATTTTCCTGAATCAGATAATAGATGCCACTGCAAGGACTGACTTCCGCAATAGTGACGTGCACGGACAAAATACATTACTTGCTTTTAGGACCATTGTGTCAAGAAGTTAATCAAAAACCTACCCTATAGAGGCTTTGACTGACAACTAGTTAAAGCACGTGTATAAAAATATTCCCTACTTACTCATAGATTCGTGGGATTTTTTGAGTAGGTTGAAGCATGATTTATGGGATAGAGAATTAATCTTTTTGAGTATAGATGTGGTAGATCTTTTTAATTCTATCCCCAAGGAAGAAGGTTTAGAGCTTTTTCATGCTTCCATGATTAGGTATTCTAACCTGGACAATGATAAGATTCTTTTAATATTAGAACTGATGAGTATAGTTTTAGAAAACAATTTTATTTATTTTGAGGGGGAATTTTTTAGACAAATTAAGGGGGTTGCCATGGGGGCCTCATGTGCCCCCATGTTTGCGAACCTTGTGCTTACTGAGTGGGAGAATAAATACATCTTTGATAGTGTTTTTAAAAAGTATTTCACTTTATATGTGCGTTTCCTGGACGATGTGTTTATTTTATGGAAAGGAGAAAAAGATGTTACACATCAATTTGTTCATTATTTAAACAACATTTGTTCATATTTTAAGTTCACATACACTTTTGATGAATTTTGATTGCCTTTTTTGGATACTTATATTTCACATACATCTACAGGCTTTCAAACTAATATATATCGCAAGCCTACATTTAGTAACTCATACTTAGAATTTAATAGCTGCCATCTTTTCTCACAGAAAAAAAGTATTTTGAAAGGACAGTGTGTACATGCAGCTAGGATGACAGCCCTTAGAGAAGATGTGGTTAAAGAACTCAGGTTGATAGGAAAAATGCTTTTGGAAAGAGGTCATCCTGCCCTGTTGGTAGATGAAACTGTGGATTATGTACTATCCCAATGGGGGGTGTTATATAAACCCTTGCTGGGTGAAGAATTTATTCATAAAGGTAATTATGATAATAAAAACAAAAATTCTAATTATCCCAGGGCAATGGTTTTAAAATACAGTCCATGTACATCTATTATAAAAGATATTATTTGTGTTAATTGGAATATCTTAAGAGGGGATACTGAAGTGTATAATTTTTTAGGGCATCAACCGAGTTTTGTTTACAAGACAGGGAGGAATATGAAATGTCAGTTGGAAGATAATTGTAAGAATATGAGAAGTAGAATGGAAAAAGGTACCAAAAACGTGGAGCTTTCAATCAGTGTATATATATATATATATATATATATATATATATATATATATGTATGTGTATATATATATATATATATATATATATATATATATATATGTGTGTGTATATATATATATATATATATATATATATATATATATATATGAAGGAAAAGTTGTTTATATGGAAAATGAGTGCAATAGTAAGATTGAATTCCAGGTTGGGAATTGCAAGACTAAAGGTGTGGTGTATTTGGCTATGTGTTTGGCCTGCCTAGCGTTTTACGTTGGGAAAACTGACAGGCTTTTGAAAATTAGAATTTATGAACATATATATAATATAAATAATGAAAATATAAATAATGCCTTATTTAGACATATATCAGCAAATAATTCTGACTACACCTTTTTCTTTGCCATATTGGATAAAGTAGTTTATAATCCCTGGGGTGGCGATTTAAAACTTCTGCTTGAAGAAAAAGAAATTAAATGGCAATTGAAGCTAAATGCAGCAAGCCCCCCCGGTATAACTGAATACATTTCTTTAAAAGCAGTTTTAAAGTCTAAGGCTTTATAGTTTCAAGTCCAAGAAGCATTAGCCTTTTTTGTTCTCTAAGTTTTTTTCATTTTTTTACGTGTTAGTTTTGAAATACTTTAAAATACTTGGAAAATATGAATTTTAATAACATTTTTAATACAATAATATTTATTTAATTATCTGAACATTTTTATTCCTGTGTCATTGTAAATTATGTATTCATAATCAAGTTGAGTATATATTGCTATATGATTTTTTGTTACACATTTGTAAATTAAGCATTTTTGGTGAAGTTTACACTACTTTCTGTTTTTTGATCAATTTCCTGTAATTAAGAAGAATGAAGACTATTTAAGAATGCAGTCAATTTGATGTTCATTTTGAATCTGATGAAGGCCAGTTAAGCTGGAAGAAAGCGCTTATTCATTTTTAATAAAGCTGTTTGGAGTCTTTATGGTCTTGGATCCTTGCTTGATAGCCAGTTATTAAGTGAAGTTGTGTTTTTACTGTGTATCTTTGACTTTTGTTGGTTAAATCATTGGCAATTGGGCTTATGGATTCATTAAACGAGATCCCAACACTTTTTTCACCAGTTCAAAGTAATGAACTGAACAGTTTACACTCAGAATTGCAAATAGTTAAAGGTGAGCTCACTAGGCTCATTGAGCTAATGAGTCAGTCACAGAGCATGCCTACTTCTATGCATTTGATGGCGATGTCGTCTGGACAAGAAGTTCCCAGTATTGAGGAACGTGAGACTGTTGGTGGGTTTTCCGATGTACGGAACAACAGGGAAGGTGTTTTGTATGGAGGAAAAGATGTAGCCTCCTCAAATCCTGAGTTGGATTTAGCAGATGGTGGGTTTTCCACTGTACGGAACAAAAAGGAAGACATTTTGCATGGAGGAAAAGATGCAGCCTACTTGAATTCGGAGTCGGACCCAGCAGATGAACATTTTCGTTGTGGGGCTAAACCTAAATGCCCATTACCTCAATGGACTTACACAAGCGTGATGGGTAACTATAGTCATAATTCAGCTATGGCAGGTACGAATGTTATACATTTAGATAAAAATCCTTTCGAAAACCCACACTCTAATTCAGGGACTAATGTTGAGAATTTTTTGAAAACTACGTTTCATTTTAGTGATGTTAATGATTTAACAAACAAGAATGTTGTAGTAGTTGATGACAGCCCTGTGATGTTTGATTCCCTTAAAGATAAAATATTGGGAATGGAGAAGAAAATGGGCTGTATTAAACGAATGCAGATAGATGATGCATATTTTGAGAAATGTATTTCTTTGTAAATTGTGCCCCAAGGCATTAGGGTTTTTAAAGAACCCATGGAGATAAATTTTTCTAATGAAGTGATATTGGATTTTAATAAACTTTTTGAAGGATTTGGTTTTAATTATATGCGCTTGCTATCTAAGCATAACGACACCAAAATTAGTAGACCAATAATGGAAGTAGAACAACTTAATGAAGAAATTATACATGATTTAGTATTTGATAACTGGAATTAATTTTATAATAAGCAATTTAATATTGTTAATAAAAATGCTGCAGTTATTTTTAAATGGAAGGAGAAAAAATTCTTAGAGACATTAAACAGTATAATGAAAAGTGTGCATATGTTTGGAAAAGGGTAAAACAAATACAATTTAATGATATATCCCAGATAACTTACAAAAAAGCCAGTGGTGTTAATCAGGAATATAGGGGGGATGGTAATGGTTATCGGAGAGATGGCAGACAATATTCTGGGAAAATTTTTTGGAAAGGCCAGAAAAATAATTCATGGAGAAACAGGAGAAACAAGTGGGACTCGGGACAGATGGGAAAGGCAAATTGCACAAGACATTTTATGTGCTACCCCACCTAGCCCAGCAAACGAGATAGTTCGAATAGATGAAGTTACTCATGTCTACAAAAATTTTAAAATCTTTAATTATACAGATTACATGGTTACTAAGGAACATTTTACCCTTTTTTTTAAAGGGATGAAATTTGTGCCCACTTCTAATTTTGTCCTTGTTGACACTTTATTGGAGGTCAAGTTATTTATTAGAAAACTTAGTTTGGCTCTTTACTTTAAGGACAAACATTTGAACCAAGATGACATACAGTTAAAGAAAAAGAGTACATTCAATCCCCCTCTACAACCAGTGTTAGCTACCCTTGAAAAATTAATTACTGAAGATGTCTATAAAACTTATGGTAGTATGTTTACTGATAAGAGGAAGGAATATAATTTCAGTAAGGCTGAGTGGGAAATATTTTCTAAGCTCCATATGGATAAAACTATGAGGGCTATGAAGCCAGATAAAGGAGGGGGAATTGTATTATATGATCAGACAAATTACATAGAAAAGATGTGTAAAATATTAAACAATTCTGATGTATATGAGACTATTAGTCTCAATGAAATCAATATAGCCTATAGACGTATTGACTCTTGGTTAGAGGAATATTTACTTGATCAGAGATATTCAAAAGAAGTATATGATTTTGTTAAAGTTGAGTTCCCATTTTTGGCCACAGTGCTCGGTATTCCTAAGGTGCATAAGGATCACTTGCACCCACCTTTAAGGACCATTGTGTCAGGAAGTAAATTAAAAACCTACCCTATAGGGGCTTTGATTGACAACTGGTTAAAGCTCATGTATAAAAATATTCCCCACTTACTCATAGATTCGTGGGATTTTTTGAGTAGGTTGAAGCATGATTTATGGGATAGAGAATGAATCTTTTTGAGTATAGATGTGGTAGATCTTTTTAATTCTATCCCCAAGGAAGAAGGTTTAGAGCTTTTTCATGCTTCCATGATTAGGTATTCTAACCTGGTCAATGATAAGATTCTTTTAATATTAGAACTGATGAGTATAGGTTTAGAAAACAATTTTATTTATTTTATGGGATACGTTTTTAGACAAATTAAGGGGGTTGCCATGTGGGCCTCATGTACCCCCATGTTGCGAACCTTGTGCTTACTGAGTGGGAGAATAAATACATCTTTGATAGTGTTTTTAAAAAGTATTTCACTTTATATGTGCGTTTCCTGGACGATGTGTTTATTTTATGGAAAGGAGAAAAAGATGTTACACATCAATTTGTTCATTATTTAAACAACATTTATTCATATTTTAAGTTCACATACACTTTTGATGAATTTCGATTGCCTTTTTTGGATACTTATATTTCACATACATCTACAGGCTTTCAAACTAATATATATCGCAAGCCTACATTTAGTAACTCATACTTGGAATTTAATAGCTGCCATCCTTTCTCACAGAAAAAAAGTATTTTGAAAGGACCGTGTATACATGCAGCTAGGATGACATCCCTTAAAGAAGATGTAGTTAAAGAACTCAGGTTGATATGTAGCATGTTTTTGGAAAGAGGTTATCCTGCCCTGTTGATAGACGAAACTGTGGATTATGTATTATCCCAATGGGGGGGGGGTGTTATATAAACCCTTGTTGGGTGAAAAATTTATTCATAAAGGTAATTATGACATTAAAAACAAAAATTCTAATTATAAACACCAAATGAAGAACAAACCACACTGGAATCCAAAATAAAGGTTAGCGCTTTTGTTTACTGTGTTAAGCAAACTTCATCAGACAAATTTAAATAAAAATACAACCATATATATATAAACAGTATGACATAATTTCTTTCAAAACAAAAAACAAGCCTCCAATTAAAGTACCAAACCATAAGAAAAAATACACTCATAAAATCCTCATATAATACATAAAATATGTAAAGAACATTAACTACATATCACACAAAACAAATAAATAGTCATGTGAAGTTTATAGTAAATATATACATGTATATCATCTCATTAATGATCTCAGTTTCAACATACTTTTAATGGAAACTGAGTCATTCAACCCTGGGGCAGATAAGGCATTCAGTCTTAGCTGCCAAATTAATTCCCTCTCTTCTGTTTTCAAATCTAAAGGACCCCCTCTCACATTTTCATGGATTTTATCAATGACCAAAAACCTGAATTCATGTTCAGAAAATATATTGATATGCCTAGCTAATGCATTATTCAAGTTCGATTTATTGATGGCATAAATGTGCTCCTATATCCTGCTTTTAAGTGGCCTCCCAGTTTTTCCAACATAAAAAACTGGACATTTCAAACATAAAGCTAGGTACACTAATCCTTTGGTATTACAATTAAATTTGTCTTTAATATCATAGTTCTTTCCATTAATACTAAATTTGTTACCCACTTGTATGCATTTGCACCAACGACATGCCTGGCATTTATACATTCCACGGTGAGGCAGATGACATCTTATACTATTCCCCTCAATGATGTTTTTCAAATTCAGCCCTTTTCTGAACACTAAACTGGGTGAATTACCCATTTGATGTCTAACGTTGGCATCATCCAAAAGAAAACACCAATTCTTAGTCATAATAGATCTTAAAAGAGGGGCATGAATGGAGAAAGTGGTGATAAAACTCAGACTAGCCACATCTTTATCAGGAAGTTTTTCAATTATAGTTGAGTCAGGGGTAGCCACTTTGTCAGTAACAATATTCTCCTTCATAGAGATTCCCACCATGGAAATGCAATGTTCTAAGTAACTATTTTTTGTTGTTAAGAGCTTAGGGCTATCATATTCCCCATTCAACAGAGGTATGAAATGGCCATTTGACCTTTTAACAGAGACCTCACAAATCAGTTCCTCTAGTAATTTGTCAGGGTAACCCCGTTTAATAAACAAATTCTTCAAGAATGTACATTCATACTTGAAGTCACATTCCAAGGAAACCATCCTAGCAGCCCGTACAAGTTGGCCTTTGACGACACCTCTCTTCTGAAAGAAGGGGTGGCAGCTCAAAAAATGTAAAAAAGAGTTAGAGTACGTTGTTTTTCTGAATATTTTGGAATTAAATCTTTGGGTGTTATAGTTTTTAATTAAATCTACATCCAAAAAGGAAATCCTATCAGTACTAAATTCCCATGTAAATTCCCAAAAATGTGTATATTTTCTGATGTGTCTCACAAAGCATTCAGCTGAAGCCACATCCCCTCTCCATAAAATAAAGATGTCATCAAGGTAACAGGTGTACCACAGTGCTCTCTCCTAAAAGACGATATCCTCAAAAAGGAATTTCGTCTCCCAAAATGCCATCACAGTGTTTGCAAATATAGCTCCACAAGGGGAGCCCATAGCCACATCCGTTTTCTGTAAGTATAGTTCCTTGTTAAAAATAAAATAATTGTTGTTCAACACCAATTCCACCAAATAAATAACTAACTCAATACATGGGCCATCAATTGATTTCCCCAACATAAATTCTCTAACCCATTCACACCCGATGTCTTGGGGAATTACAGTATACAAATCCCGTATGTCAATGGTGAAAAAATTCAGATTTTCTGAAAATGGGAAATTGGTCATAGCTGTTAAAAAGGCCCACGAATCTCTACAAATCTGAGTTTCGTTTTTCAATAATAGTTTAAGCTTTGCATCGACAAATTTGGCACACCCATAGGTTATAGATTGCCTACCATCAGTGATAGGACGGAAGGGAGGGTTATTCAAATCTTTGTGTATTTTGGGTAATCCAAATAAAATAGGGGTCAGGGGATGCTCTATCGATAAAAAATGATATAATTCAACATCAATGCGACCCTCAATAATAAGGTCATTCATGAAGCCTTTCAAACGCTGATATGCTCCATTCATTTCATTGAGGGAAACCTTGACGTAAGAATCAGTTGCCAATAGAGAACAAATCTTATTATCGTAAAATTCACTATCCATAAAAAACAACCCACCTCCCTTACCAGGTTTCATGACCCAAATGTTAGCAAATTTAAGGCCTGCTAGAATGTTTCTTTCAGTTTTAGATAGATTGAAATGTTGATTGTTAGTATGATTTCCTAACAAATTCCTGAAATCGTTCTCACAAATCTTTTCAAATAATAAAACTGATGGATGCAGAGGTGGATTAAATGCACTAGCCACCTTAAAATCTCTAATCAGGCTAGGATTATTACGCAAAAGTGCACTTAAATTCAGCTTCCTTGTATACATTTTCAAATCTATCAACAATTTAGCTAGGTCACTGTTAACTGAGGGAACAAAAGACAATCCCTTAGCAAGCACTTCAATTAAAAGTGGAACAGGAACAAAATGAGAATAGTTATAAATTCGAAAATCACCAGTACTATTTTTTAGAATCTGTACTGATTTCTGAACTTTTTCCAAGTTAACAGGTTCCTCTAAGAGGGGAACTATCTCCTCCTCCTGTTCTTTTTCTTCCAGGATTGTTTTTGTTGTGGGTGGTTTTGTGTTCTTCGCATGCCCCCTCTCTGGTTCCCCTGAAAACCCTGGCTGTAAGCTGCAAAATTGGTGACATTATTATTATAATTACCAGAAATAGCATTAATACTATTGGCCCTATTTGCTAGTCTCTCATTTCTCCTAACTGGAGACAAGTGGTCAGAAGCAATGTCATTAATTGAATTGTCATTATTTTCATCACAAACAGAATCCCTGTCATTGACATCAACAACCCCCATCAACATTTTTTCAGAATTATCACTTCTATTCAAAGGTGGCAATGGATACGCAAAACCTTTGCCATAAGCCGTAGAGTCCCTGTTTAATTTTCTAACTTTATTCTCCTTTATTTTAATTAAAGCATTATCAATACTTGAAAAAATATGTAAGAAGTCATATTTATAATGTACAAAGTCCTTGTCATTACATATATTAGAGTCCAAATCAACTAAGTCGACTTTTAAAATATTCATTTGCGCAACATAATTCTGTACACGTAATTGCATAAATTCCACGCCTTATCGGTCAAAGAGTCTTAATAAATCTTTATGAAACATTGAGTTGGTAATAAGGCCTGAGGGGAATCGCCATTGCCTTAACCCCTTCGGCACTTATTGTTTACTAATGCACTCAGTGAGGTATAGTACCTCAATTTCTAATTTTTTAAATTTAAACAGTTTAGCATCGTACATTTTCTATGAACTATGATATTAAAGACAAATTTAATTGTAATACCAAAGGATTAGTGTACCTAGCTTTATGTTTGAAATGTCCAGCTTTTTATGTTGGAAAAACTGGGAGGCCACTTAAAAGCAGGATATATGAGCACACTTATGCCATCAATAAATCGAACTTGAATAATGCGTTAGCTAGGCATATCAATATATTTCCTGAACATGAATTCAGGTTTTTGGTCATTGATAAAATCTATGAAAACGTGAGAGGGGGTCCTTTAGATTTGAAAATAGAAGAGAGGGAATTAATTTGGCAGCTAAGACTGAATGCCTTATCTGCCCCAGGGTTGAATGACTCAGTTTCCATTAAAAGTATGTTTATACAGAGATCATTAATGAGATGATATACATGTATATATTTACTATAAACTTCATATGACTATTTATTTGTTTTGTGTCATATGTAGTTAATGTTCTTTACATATTTTATGTATTATATGAGGATTTTATGAGTGTATTTTTTCTTATGGTTTGGTATTTTAATTGGAGGCTTGGTTTTTGTTTTGAAAGAAATTATGTCATACTGTTTTAATTACTTTTTACATATATATATATACATGGCTGTATTTTTATTTAAATTTGTCTGATGAAGTTTGCTTAATAAAGTAAACAAAAGCGCTAACCTTTATTTTGGATTCCAGTGTGGTTTGTTCTTCATTTGGCGTTTATTTCATAGTGTTGTTTCTTCACCAGTTTTTTTGTAAAAATTCTAATTATCCCAGGGCAATGGTTTTAAAATACAGTCCATGTACATCTATTATAAAATATATTATTTGTGTTAATTGGAATATCCTAAGAGGGGATACTGAAGTGTATAATTTTTTAGGACATCAACCGAGTTTTGTTTACAAGACAGGGAGGAATATTAAATGTCAGTTGGAAGATAACTGTAAGAATATGAGAAGTAGAATGGAAAAAGGTACCAAAAAATGTGGAGCTTGCAATCAGTGTATGTATATATATACATATATATATATATATATATATATATATATATATATATATATATATATATATGAAGGAAAAGTTGTTTATTTGGAAAATGAGTGCAATAGTAAGATTGAATTCCAGGTTGGGAATTGCAAAACTAAAGGTGTGGTGTATTTGGCTATGTGTTTGGCCTGCCTAGCGTTTTACGTTGCGAAAACTGACAGGCTTTTGAAAAATAGAATTTATGAACACATATATAATATAAAAAATTAAAATATAAATAATGCCTTACTTAGACATATATCAGCAAATAATTCTGAACACACCTATTTCTTTGCCATATTTAATAAAGTAGTTTATAATCCCAGGGGTGGCGATTTAAAACTTCTGCTTGAAGCAAAAGAAATCAAATGGCAATTGAAGCTATATGCAGCAAGCCCCCTATAAATGAATGCATTTCTTTAAAAGCAGTTTTAAAGTCTAAAACTTTATAGTTTCAAGTCCAGGAAGCACTGGCCTATTTTGTTCTCTAAGTTTTTTCATTTTTTATGTGTTAGTTTTGAAATACTTTAAAATACTTGTAAAATATGAATTTTAATAACAGTTTTAATACAATAATATTTATTTAATTATCTGAAAATTTCTATTCCCGTTTCATTGTAAATTATGTATTCATAATCAAGCTGAGTATATATTGATATATGATTTTTTGTTATACATTTGTAAATTAAGCATTTTTGGTGAAATTTGCACTACTTCCAGTTTTTTGATCAATTTCCTGTAATTAATAAGAATTAAGACTATTTAAGAATGCAATCAATTTGATGTTCATTTTGAATCTGATGAAGGCCAGTTAAGCTGGAAGAAAGCACTTATTCGTTTTTAATAAAGCTGTTTGGAGTATTTATTGTCTTGGATCCTTGCTTGATATCCAGTTATTAAGGGGAAAATGCATTACTTAATCCATTTGCCAGCTTCCAGTGCAATTGGTGCTATGGCTGTAATACACTGGTGTTTTTGATGATCCCTTCAAAAATGCCCACTATTACAAAGCAGTTTTGCAGTGTAGTAACAGCCCTACATGCCGATGCACCTTTAGCCATCAATATGCAGCTAGTCATGTTCAGGGCCAGCCTTAGGCATAGGCAAACTAGGCGACCACCTAGGGCGCTGTAAAGGCTGGCATCATAAGGGGTGCAATTTTGTTAGTTTAACATTACTTGTATCTCTCTACTTTTCAGCATTGTGCCTGGCCCAGTTGTAGCATTGAGCCCTCCCCCACTACCATAATTCATTCACAGCACATAGAACGGCCCCCCCTACTGTGTTATTCCATTCCCTCCCTCCCCCTGACAAGTTTCAGTGGCTGCTCTTGTTTGGCATTATTTAAAGCATCTAATCAGTGATGCTTTCGTACCACTGACATCCCCGGATACTGCTCCAATCCAGAGTATATAAAGCAGCTCACGCCCGCCTCTCATTCCTTTCTTCATTGACAAAATAGAGGTGGACGTATCTATTGGCTGTCATTACTTCCTTTCCTGATCTGATCTGTGGACTGGATGGTGTGGATTATCAGTGGACTGGATCCCTGTACAACACGCAGGCTACCAAGTGCGATTTTCACTTTTTTTCTGCATGACTCCTCATGTCCCTTGTTTGCCTCCCTTGCTTGGCTTTTGAAAGTAAGTCGATTCAGGCAGCAGGCAGCTCTCTCATGCTTTCTTATGTAATTGCCATGCAACGCTATAAAAATATATTTGAGAGGTGGAATAATACAGTTTTAAAGCATGGTGTGTTTAATTGGCAAAGGAGTTTTCATCAGAATGTTTGTAATTAAAATGTTGGCTGGAGAAGGGATCTGTCTGGATTTTTCGAATATTTAAAAAGTCTGCACATGTTAGATATGCAAGTACTATTTCAGTGATGTTTGGACTGCTACTACAAGCTGTTTTAAATCGTATTCCCTTTGTAGTGTAAGCTGCTCCGTAAAAAAATAAATGAGGTCTTAAAATGCTGATTCATATCAAATTAGATTGCAGGTTGCACTGGGTCTATAGAGGTGAAGGGAAGCAAAGCAAAGGTTAACTTGTGCCCACATTTTGATCTCGCTTGCAATCACAGGCTGGCTTAATCACCGACGCAGAGTTACATACTAATCCTTATGATAATTTGGCCCCAGTAGCCTGGGTCTGGACAGTGCCTTCTGATAGAGGAAAGAGCAAACGAGCAGTACACAAGATGTGGTTCCACGGTTTGTTTTTTTTTGTGTATTCCAGCTAAACTGCTGTAGGGGTGCACTCTGGTTAAGAGATACCGTTCTGATATTCTCCAGGTAGCTGTAGTCCCAGATCTTAAAGGCACTGCTTTTGTAACCTCGGGAACCTATTCCTGAATTTGCTTTGCTGAAGTGGAGTGAATGTAAGCATGCATGAGGTGCAAGATAGAAGGTGCAAGAAATGCGACAAAATGTTCCATTTTGATGGAAAAACTAAGCTAGAGAAGGGTGCTACTGAGATGAAACTGTTGACCACCTTCTTGTGGTGGTGTTTTGTGTGTTAAACTTGCCGTTTTACTTGGAATGCTGATATTTTCCACGCTGGTATTTTCTATCATTTTTATAACTACCACCAAAGATAACTGGTAACTGAGCTTTGTGCTACAGACATTGGCTAAACAATGTAAACTACCATTTAAAATGTCTTGTCTCAGGAAAACTGAGCAGTTCATTGTCAAACTCTATTATGTGTACCATTTCAAACCCAGTATGTGGCTGCAATCCTTTTCTTAATTGTGTGGGTGTGTACATGCATGCATATAAGTGCATATGTATGCATGTGCTTGTACAAGAGTTTCATCATTACACTGATACATTTTAGTACAATGTGGAGTATTTTTAATTCCGTAACACATACTTTCACATTTAAAATCTTGAATGAATAAATGCATAAAAGGCAAAGCTGCATTATATTTACCATAACATTAGCACTGATGAAGAAAATATTAGAGGCATCGTATAACAATAATTTTAGAAGATATGAGGAAAATACAACAGTATGCAATGTAGAACAGCTGATGTACAGTGCAGAATTATTTAGATGAGTAAAAGAGAATGATAAAAAACACTGCAGATAAGAGAGTTCCAAGGTGTTTTTGTGAATGTATGGTGGTATTATAAAATGCAGGGACAAGGTGTCTCCTTAGGAAGGGAGAGTAATTTGTCAAAAAGGCAAGCTACTTAGCTCAAAGAAATTGTGAAAGCATGTAGAACCACAATCTTTAATTGTGAAAGCAGTGTGCATGAAAAAGTGAATATAAGGACAGACTTCCATAAATTAAGTCATAAAAGAAATAGAACTGAGTGAGAGAAGTGGGAACCATTTGTCAAGTGAATGAGAAATGCTGTGTTTTCCTGCTCTGGGTTGGCTGGGTTAGCTTAGCGTAGTGTTTAGTTATGTAAACCATCTTTCTTCTTGTTTTCTGTAGCAGTTTGTTTTTCATTGTCTGTCATAATTTTTTTTTACAAATCACCTGCAGAATCTGACTAATTTGTACTGAGTGGTGACAGATATTTGAATATCCTACAGAAAATGCACACTAAGACAATCTAGATTACAGTGGTGGCTAGTGACTTCAAATCAAAGGGGGGGGGCTGCAGGAGACAGCGGAATGGGTGGGGCCAATTGGAAGGGGGGTGACCAACTAGAAAGGGGAGGGGCTATACTCAAAACCACAACAAGTGGAACTTTAATAAAATTCTCTGTCCTGGGTGTCAAACCGTCATTATGAGAGTCCAATCAAGACAAAATGAAGTGTAGAAGAAAAAAATTATTTCAATGCATTGGCTGCATGACAGCTTATTTAATATCTAGATGGAAACAAAAAGGTTGTGAGCCATGAAAAAATAAATTACTTTTTAAATGCATTACTGGAATGCCAGTCAAAGTCAAGTATAAGAAAAACAAGCAGCACTCAACTCAAACCACTTCTCCTTGCACTGCAGTTCTAATTATAATTTATATTCAGCTTTATTAAAGTACCAAGTAACATGCTGAAAGTAGCAATATCTGTGATACCCCCACTTGTAAAAATGTTTCTTATCCAAAAAAGACCAGCTACCTGACAACAACTATCTACTTGTTTCATGGGGAAAACATGATCAAAGTAAAAAATGAACAGAAAACAAGAAACAAGATCAAGATAAATTGCTTAAAGGATTACTGCATAGGTTATGGACCACACATGATAGATTGGCATTCTGTTTAGTTTACAGGTAAAGTCTGCAAAGATGACCAAGTCTCTAACAAAGGTAATGAGCGTCTTAAAATACTGTAATCCTGTCCTTTATTACAAATACTGTCATATGCATTTCAATACCCAGGGCTTATATGTTATCTAGTTATGTAAGTATTTTCTGCGTGGCAACAACAAAAAGGCTTTCAATGTTGGTAATTCTTTAACAGTATGCTTATTAAAACTTACTTGCATTTTACAATCTCAGACAAGCTTACCTGATGGTCATGAAAGCATTGCTACTTAAACACAGAGCAACAGGCACTTTATGAATTTTATTGTCTTTCGGCTTTTCCCGGTTAGGGGTCGCCACAGCGGAACTCTGGTCCGCTAATGATTGATAGTTGATTTTTACATGCCGTGTTACCAGCCCTGATGCACAACCTTCAACGAAGGTATGCCCATTCACGCATGTCTCCACACAGAAGACGCTCTAGCTGAGAATCGAACCGGTCAGCGTCTTACTGTGAGGTGACAATGCTACTGCAGCACCACCACTGCGGGTAAGAAGCATAAATCAACAGTATAAAAATATGACAGAAAACCAGAATATTCTGCAAAATCAAGCAAGAACAGATGAAAAGCCACTGTAGTACTTGTGTCTACCTTGGATGGGGTGATACTCTGCACACTTACACTGCATAACTGTCTGTGTGTCCCCTTTAATAAAACAAGTTCTCATGTATGTGAACCAGTATAGGTAAAATGTCCCCTTTAATAAAACAAGTTCTCATGTATGTGAACCAGTATAGGTAAAAAAAAAAACTCACATTTCCACCCTCTAGGTATAATAAAACAGATCACTTGGTAGCAGTGTGGTCACAAGTAGCAGGTGTCAGACAATGTCTGTTTCTCTAGATAAACATCATTAACTTAGACAAAAGTCTGCACACTGCTTATTAACTCACTTTCAAATAAATTATTTTGCTGCTAATTGATGAGATTGTGGAAATGGGTTTCTAAATTAGGTGTGTACACTTTTACTGAAACAGTACTTAATGATATTTGATGAATTCGGCATGTGCTTGTGTGTGCAAACAGCTAATTTAGAAAAACTTTAACTGAACAATCTGAACAATGAAATAAATATTGTTTCCTCCATGTAGTTAAGCATTGCGGGACCTAAAGAAAACATAATACGAGGTAAAAGAGCAAGTTATTTCAAGTTGCAATGACCAAAAAAAAAAAATATGCTGAGTTGCTAGATTGGCAGCGGTACCTCTAAACCCGCCTGTTGTGCGTAGGGGGGGGGGGGGGGTGACGTGTGGCAAATTTCAGCTACCTGTGGAAAAAAATCAGCTATGCCTTTAACATAACGTGGCAGAACACTTTACTGTGTAATTTACATTCATTCCCGTTATCTATAAAAACAAGATCCTGTAATACAAATAGCAAAACCTTTCATTTTTCTCCATACATGCCACTTGCTTAGAGCATAAACAAATTTTATTACACAGCATTTCTCGCAGTTTACAGTAAATACATAATATTCTGTAGCTATTAACCAAAGGCGTGATTGTCACTATGCTCTAAATATATATAAACACTCACACTCTGAGATTTGTTTTGAAGTATAAGTGCACTCATACCATTGTACTTTTTAAACTTTTAGACGCTTTCCACATTAACATCACTTAATCAGTGCATCAAGAAAAAGAAAGCCTATCGAAACTGTAGAAAAGTTCTGAGCACATCTGAGCACAACTGATCAAGTTAAGCTAAGTATATCAGGAACATGCAATAATTTTGTGCGCGCGCGCACACACACACACACACACACACACACACACACACACACACAGACACACACACACACACACACACACACACACACACACACACACACACACACACACACACATACACACACTAGAAGCTCACCTTCACTTTATCTCTGCCGACGAGCAAATCTGTCCTGTAATCTTCTCTGCCGATGAGCACTGGTATCCATTGAGCCCTGTAATGCCAACGAACAAATCTGCCCTGTAATCCTCTCTGCCGATGAGCATTGGTATCCACTGAGCCCTGTAATCCTCTCTGCTGATGAGCAAGCGCTTGTGATTGGTCCAGCGCACCTTAGCTTAGATATCCATTCAGCGATTGGTCCAGCCTGCTGCTGCTGCAGACCAGAGTGCCTCCAGTCTGTGATGTCATCACCGCACAGACTGCCGGGCATCTCAGAGCAGAAATGCCTTTCCCCCTATCTAGACTGCTGAGGAAAGCAGTTTGAGAGAGTGCGAGCATGCGCGGAGCCTTTTCACCTTTCTAGACTGCTGAGAAAGCAGCCTAAGAGTGTGCGCACATAAGTGAAGTACTTGCAGGAATTACGGGAATGTGTTGGTTTTTTACTGTTTGTTTTGTGTTTCTTTACTTATTTTTTTTTTGTTTTCTAGGTGGGAGGGCTGCAGTCCTATAGCACGAGCCGCCCCTGCTAGATTATCAACTAAGCTGTCTCTGATTAGAATGCTTTGATGGTCTGCAAATGTTGCATGCAGCATCTTTAAAGGTTGTGCAGCTAAATGTGCCTACTGGAGTCTGAAATTAGCAGCTATGTTAGACCAAAGAAAAATCTAATATGAGAACTGGTGAATAATGTCAGGGTTAAGAACTGCATTCTTATTTGCTTAATGTTTTTCCTAATTATATGCAGAATGTTGATAAACGAGCAGCTGTCAAAACATTTTCTTTTTTCAGGAAGTTTAAAAACAATCTATGGAGTAAAGGAAAAAAACATAGCTCAGTGCACCAGGAATCGTTATACGCTTTCTTCTATAGTAAACATATACAGAGGGCTTTGCTGAGTGTGTTTAACCACTGGAGGTGATGCCCTTTATGCACTGTATCAGGCAATCTGTTATGTTGATGGGCTGATACCAGTGATTTTCTGCTGACACATGATCTGTTTCCTATGGGCATTATATAGGTGTCTACTGTTGACTTATTGTTCTTGCTGTTGTAATTTAATTTGTAAACATTACCCGGACAGAGTATTACCATGTTTTTTTCTAATTCCTTTAGTTATCATTGTTGTGCATTGGGATGTATGAGTAGTTTTTGACTTTCTTAGCCGTACAGTCTTGTATCACACTTGAAATTGGTACTTACCTGGGGTACTGACTAAGTGAAGTGAGACTTAATAATGAAAAGTGTTTTAAATTTCCTGATGCTATAATTATTTTGATTCCTGAGTATGGATTCACTGATTTTTCACATGCTGTAAGACAGAATACAGAGCAGTATATCATAGTGGTGTGTGATTCTATGCAAAGAAAATAGAGAAAGGTATAGATCTTGCACATTTCAAACATTATTTGAATGTACGGGCAACTGCAAATTGACCCCTGGTTTAGCACTCTTGTCCTTCTTGGCTGTTTCAAAATGTAAATATTCTGCTCATTTTGATTTTATTTATTTTATTTTAAATTTGTTGACTGGGATAGTCCGACTGGATACATATCCATTTTCAGCAGAGGCCCCGGGAGAAAAGCTCCAAACTTAAAGACAAGCAAGTTACAATATATGCACAAACATATTGTATTAACATACAAGTTAGTGTCACATTTCAAGCTTATGAATAATACAGTTTATATACAGAAGTGTATACAAATATGTTGGTCTCTTATCAAACCTATAGGTGTAGCTTGTATACAGAGTATCTGCAAAGATATTAGTTTCTCTTTTCAAACTTAGTGTAAGAGGGTAGTTGCTATGAATAAAATTGCAGGATTATGGAAGTGGATGAGGCTTTAGTCAGGGTTAGAGCAAGGACATAACCAGTGAGTTTTAAAATACTCGTTTAGATTTTTTTTGAACTGATTAAGGGAGGGGATCACAGTAAGGTCAGATGGGAGCAAATTCCTGGTTTTGCCTACTGAATTAGGGTAAGTAAGAGTAACTGGTGGTTAACAATGTCAAAGGCCTTGGAAAGATCGAGAAACAGGGCAGAAGATAATTTGTTACAGTTGGAATTTATGACATTAGAAAAGGAGAGGAGGGCTGAGGTGGTACTGAGCTGTGGTCTACGTCTGTGCTGGGAGTTGGCCAAAAGATTATTTTGAATAAGTTAGTGTAAGAGTTGTTTATGGATACACTTTTCCATAATTTTAGCCAGAGGGGAAGGATGGCTATTAGTCTATAGTTTTGACAGTTCGATGGAGCTGCCACCTTTATGGAGTGGTATGCCATGGGATATTTTATGGACATAATCTTCAATTATGGTTCTGTTTATCAAAATAGTGACAGGGTATGCTATGACAGCAGGTAGTCTGCAGGGAGGAGGTCAGCTTAAAGAGTGGTTGGTTTGAGTTTTGTGATTAGGGTTGTAATGAGTGAAGTCCAAACTTTTTGAAAGCTAAAGGAGATTGTCACTGGGTTTAAGGGTTTCAGCACTGGGGCAAAGTTTAGATTTATTTAAAACTTGGGTATACTACATTAAAATGTTTTGTTGTAAAAGGTTCAAAACAGTGAATCGCAATGTTTTTACAGTCACATTTGTTACCACTTCTGTTTAGTTGGGTGATTGTCGGAGTCACACCATCTCCCTGCAATGCCAATACCTTGCTGTTCAACAAACTCTGTGATGGTTCCTGTTTATATTGCTCTGTTAATTTTCTTCAAACAAATATAGGGATCATTCTAACTGCAAAATCTTTCTTGATAGCCTTGTTTTAGGGGAGGCTTAGTTGACAGACTTTTCTCTGCTTCAAAACTAAGTACTAACTGCAAGGACACTGCATGTGAGGAGAGCACAGTGGTATCTCAATATTTTGAAATGACAGTTCATAGCCTCTAAAACATGTTCCTCATCCTCACTAGCCCTCTTTAAGAGGAACTTGGACAACTGGATGGGAGACGGAAAATACGCCCCTGGGATCCCACCTGTGTCCCTGCTGCTGGACAGGGAAAACAGGTGCTGACTTTGTGTGATCATGGGTGAAATTCTTGTCTAGGGCTTTAGGGCCTCCTTGCCAGTAGCCTAGTATCCTATAATCATGGGAATCACTTCAATGGTAGCACAACTGAGTCGCCATAAACAAAGAGCTGGCCTTTGTTTATTCATTGCAGGACCAGAAACTCAAAATTAACTTTGCATTATACTTGAAAAGCTTGTTTACAGGATCTGTAAAGTGCAAGCATGTGGTTTCTGAGTGCATATCATGAGAATGTTGTATGGGCATGAAGGAAAATGGTTGGCCATCAATCCGGCTGTGACAAGTCTTCTATTTAGCCCTGATTTCAAGTCGTTTACAGACTCAGTCAACAAGTCACTAATGTGGTGTACTAAGCAGCAGGGACATAACATTTCCTAAATGTTTTGTCAGACTAGCATTAATGTATGAGAACTGTATGTGTGTTCATATTATAGTGAGGTTCTGAGGTGCACTTAGCATTGATGCTCCCCACAGATGATCCTGTCAACTGATTTATTTTGTGCCATACAGTATTGCTTATGTTACTTTTTTGTCATCCATAGATTTTCGGGAAACTTGGTTACCTTGAACTTGACAGAAACCAACTGCTGAAATATTCTGAAGCTTCCAGTGCTCCAATGAATACAGCATCGTCTACAATGAATACAGCATCATCTGCAATGAATCGGTAAACATTTTCATGAGAACTGAATAGCAAATTCCTGAAGCTGACGTTGTAGGCACAATCCATTTGGACTGTAAATGAGATTAAAAATGCCCCATCATGTCACTTTATGAACCAGTAGGGCGGTAGCATTCTAAATGTTTACAAGTAAATGAATAGCATGAGACGGGAGAAAGTAAACGTGCTCAATATGGGTATGCAAGCGCTAGTTCCAGGTGAATGATTCTTGATTTGAATTGGTTGTCTAGTGCCAGACATTGAGAAGCCTTGACAAAACTGTTCTGCTGGTCTACTTCATACTTTTATGAAGCTGGCTGTAATACATGTACTTAGTTATACAACCAGTTGTAGTTACAAGGCCTACTTGGGTAATTGCAAGACTTGGGTGGGTGGGCAGTTCTATTGAGAGGAAGTTTATGAACCCTGCAATTTCCATTCCTAACATGTCCACCTTTACCAAATTTATTTTTAACAGACAGGCTGGAAATGGTCCAAAGAAGCTTTCTGGTGCAGCAAATAGAAAAAGAAAAGCTGAAAGAGAATTGCAAGTGGCTAGCTTACGTGCATCAATGATGCACTTTATGCAGTGTTGTCAGACATTAGACAGCAGTCAGCTTCAAGACAGGGACAGTGAAATGCTTCAAGAGGCAGATTAATCCGAGGTGCCAAGCAGTCCTTCCAGACAAGGTGAGCGTGACAGTTCCTGCCAGAGTCCCAGAGATGCTTACTGTATGGTAGAAGATGAGAATACTGGTACTGGATCTACAAATAATGACTATGAGTCAGAGTTGTATGCTAATGGCTCCAACCTTGCAGGTGGTAATGCTGAGTGTGACAGGGAGTGTGGATCTCCCTTTGTGTCTGAGCCATCCTTCCTCCATGGCTCCATTTCTATGTGTTCAGAGCTAGGAGCAGCTTATGTATCTGACCAAGTAGAAGTATATGAGAAGGAATATAAGGAAGTAGATCCAGTAACTCACAAGGAAGTAGTGATCCTGCTAAATGGCCATTTCCCATGTTTGACAAAGTTTGTTGCTTGTTAATTGCTGCAGGGCCTGTTCAAGTAATGAAATACAGTTTCCCTTATGATGATCACCATAGAAGATTCAATCCCATGTTTTATACTAAAACCCTGACAAATGGTGAGACAGTCAGAAGGTCTTGGTTGGTGTATTCAGAAAGTAGTAACGTAGTATTTTGTTTTTGTTGCAAGCTGTTCAGCAGTACTCATGTAGTTGCACTGTCTAGTACAGGAACATGTGACTGGAAAAATTTGGGACAAAAGCTTATAGAACATGAACGGTCAGTGAAACATAAAGAAGCTGCTGCTAAGTGCAGTGACTTGCGTTTGAGGCTTAAAAATAGCTCTACCATTGATCATCACCATGAGAATATGATAAAATTGGAGAAAAAATACTGGAGAAATGTTCTGGAAAGACTACTTGCAATCTGTCAGTACTTGTCCCAACATAACTTGGCATTTAGGGGTAGTGAGGATTGACTCTTTACAAGTGGTAATGGCAACTTCCTTGGGTTAGTGCAGCTGTTGGGCAAGTTTGATCCAGTAATACAAGAACATCTTCATCGTATCAGTAATGCTGAGATCCATGATCACTACTTGGGGAAAACCACTCAGAATGAGTTGATAATGTTAATGTCCAAGTCTGTCAGAGACAGTATTTTGCAAAAGATAAGAGATGCCAAGTACTACTCCATTATATTGGATTGCACTCCTGACTGCAGTCATCAGGAACAGATGTCAATGACTGTCCATATTGCTGAATGCAATGAAAGTGTGGAAGTTAAGGAGTACTTCTTGGCCTTCCTTCAGGTTACTGAGACTACTGATGGTTTTCTCATGGACATTGTCTTAAATGAACTCAAAAGTTTGGGAGTTCCACTAGAAAACTGCAGAGGCCAGGGTTATGACAATGGCTCTAATATGAAGGGGAAATATTCTGTTGTTCAGGCAAGAATCTTGTCTTTAAATCCAGGTGCATTTTTTGTACCCTGTGGCTGTCATAATCTCAGTCTAGTAACTGGTGATGCTGCAAAGCCTTCAATAGATGCTGTTTCATTCTTTGGTAATCTGCAATGAATGTACACTCTGTTTGCATCCGCTACTCAGAGGTACAAAATATTTCGTGATAATGTGTCAGGTCTAACAGTAGAGCCACTGTGTGAGACCAGGTGGGAGTGTAGGGTAGAAAGTGTGAAAGCAGTGAGATACCAAGTAGGTGCAGTTTATGATGCCTTAGTTTCAGTAGCAGAAGTTACAAAAGGCAAGGATCCTAAGGCATATTCAGAAGAAGCATCACTGAGCAGTACAATGAAAAGTGCTAAGTTTTTAATAGCGCTGGTGGTCTGGTATGATGTATTAGTAAAGGTTGGACAAGTCAGTAAACTTTTGCAAAGCAATTCCATGCAAATTGATCAAGCAGTGATTCTGCTTGAAGAACTGGAAAGGATTTTAACAAAATACAGGGCTACAGGGTACGAAAAGGCAAAGGTGACTGCTACTGAGCTAGCTGAAGAACTGGAAGTAGAACTGAAGTTTCCTGGTGCAGATGAGGTGAGATCCAGGAAAAAGAGGAAGCTTTTTGGTTATGAAGCCGATGATGACTGTCTAATTAGTCCTGAACAGAATTTTAAAGTCAACTTTTTCAACACTCTTTGTTGATGGTGCACTGTCATCTGTGAAGGACAGGTTCACTCAACTTGCAGTTCATAGTGCTACTTTTGGCTTCCTCTACAACATACAAGACCTCTGTACTGTTTCTGATGATAAGCTATTTCAGCTCTGTAAAGACTTGCAGAATCTTTTAACCCACAATGACTGCTGATATTGATGCAGTAGAGCTGTATGAGGAATTGAAAACCCTTTGCCACATTATTCCAAAGGGATTATTAGCACTGGATGTCCTTAATGTAATGAAAAAGCGAGGGTTAGTGGAGATATTCCCACAGGTAGTGGTAGCTCTATGCATTTTGTTGACACTGCCAGTGACAGTTGCATCTGGGGAGAGAAGTTTTTCCAAACTAAAACTAATCAAAACATACTTAAGAAGTACTATGCTACAGGATAGACTTGTGGGCTTGGCTATGATTTCAATTAATAATGAAATATCTTGCCAGATAGACTCTGCTGATATAATTGATAGATTTGCTCAGTGAAGGCAAGAAAAGTGCGGTTTTAGTAAGTGGCTAGGTATGAATTGAACAGTGTGTAAATTTTGCATGATTTCACAACAGTCGTAAGCGGAGACACAACAGTTCTGTAGTATGCGAGAGTTCCTATAGGGAAGCACTACAGCAGAGTTGGTAGGGAAGCACAAAGTATGGTCAGCTAGGCACTATTCTGTACTGTAACTTGTTACCTGAATGGCTATAATGAAGCTGACTAACCCTGTTCTTGTATCTACTAATGTTTCAGCATGTGTACTGAAGGTATAGTTGCCTACTGCCAATAGGGTCATTGCCAATCTTTAATCAATTATCTGACAATGGTACAGTATCTTTAACATGAATTGTGCCAACAAGCCTACTGTTTTAAGTGACTCAAGTAGAAATGACAGTTTGTATAAGTGTGACATTTCACTGAAACATTGCATATAGAAATGTCACTGACTGCATTGCTGAATGCAATGAAACTGTGGAAGTAAAGGGGTACTTTTCTCCTTCCTCCAGGTTACTGAGACTGCTGGTGGCTTTCTCAGTGACATTGTGTTAAATTAACTCAAAAGTTTGGGAGTTCCACTAGAAAACTACAGAGGCCAGGGTTATGACAATGGCTGTTAATATGAAGGGAAAACATTGTGTTCAGGCAGAATTTTGTCTTTAAATCCACATGCATTTCTTGTATCCTGCGGCTGTCACAATCTCAGTCTAGTAATTGGTGATGCAAAGTCTTCAATAGATGCTGTTTTATTCTTTGGTAATCTGCAATGAATGTACACAGTTTACATTATCTAACTTGGGTACATACTATTCTGTGATCATGTGTCAGGTTTAACTGTAAAGCCACTGAGACCAGGTGGGAGTGTAGAGTAGAAAGTGTCAAAGCAGTGTGATCTGAAGTGGGTGCACTTTCCAATGCCTTGGTTTCAGTGGCAGAACTTACAAAAGGCAAGGATCCTAAGGCATATTTGAAGCAGCATTGCTGAGCAGTACAATAATTGGTAAGTTTTTAATAGCACTGGTGGTCTGGTGTGATGCATTAGTGAAGGTTGGACAAGTCAGTAAACGTTTGCAAAGCTCTTCCATGCAAATTGATCAAGCAGTAATTCTGCTTGATGAACTGAGAAGGTTTTTAACAAAATGCAGGGCCACAAGGTACAAAAAGGCAAAAGTACTTGCTGCTGGGCTAGCTGAAGCACTGGCGGTAGAATGAAGTTTCCTGGTACAGATGAGGTGAGACCCAGGAAAGAGGCTTTTTTGTTATGAACCAAATGATGACTAATTAGTCCTGAACAGAATAGTAAACTCAACTTTCAACACTCTTGTTGATGTTGCACTGTCATCTGTGCAGGACAGGTTCGCTCAGCTTACAGCTCATAGTGCTACTTTTGGCTTCCTCTACAACATACAGGTACTCTTGGTAGTTACTGAAGATATTTCAATTCTGTCTGTTAACCCACTTTGAATCTGCTGATATTGATGCAGTACAGCTGTATGAGGAATTAAACACTTTATCACATTACTCCAAAGGGATTATCAGTGCTGGATGTCCTTAATGTACAAAGAGCGTATTAGAGGAGATATTCCCACAGGTAGTGGTAGCTCTGCGCATTTTGTTGACACTGCCAGTGACAGTTGCATCTGGGGAGAGAAGCTTCTCCAAACTACAACTAACGTATTTAAGTACTATGTGACAAGATAGACTTGTGGGCTTGGCTATGATTTCAATTAATGAGATATCTTGCCAGATAGACTTCTTCTTCTTTCGGCTTTTCCAGGTTAGGGGTCACCACAGCGGAACTCCGGTCTGCTAATGATTGGCAGTAGATTTTTACGGTGCCGAGGTGCCAGCTCAACGCCCAACCTTCAAAGAAGGCATGCCCATTTCATGCATGTCTTTCGAACGCCACTCGACTGCAGGGAGGACATGCAGACTCCACACAGAAGGCGCTCCAGCCGAGAATCTAACGGGAGATGCTAATATAATTGATTTGCTCAGTGCAAGGCACAATAAGTGCAGCTTTAGTAAGTAGCTAGGTAGGGAATGAATAGTGTTCAGATTATGCATGATTTCATATCTAATGTAACCTGTAGTCAAGATGTTACAGTGTAAGGCATAACAATTGTGCAGTATGCCAGAGTTCCTGTAGGGAAGCACTACAGCAAAGTTGGTAGGGAAGCACAAAGTACTGTTAGTTGGGCACTATTCTCTACTACTGTAACTGGCTGACCTGAATGGCTATAACAAAGTTGAACCCTGCTCTTGCATCTGCTAATGTTTCAGCATGTAAATATTGAATATCAATGTAAATATTGTGAGAAGAAATAGCCAGGGAATTGGTTATGGCTAGGCTTGTATAGGCCCTAGGGCCGATAGGTTCATAACCGATGAACCAATGTGTAATAAAGGTGGAGTTGCAGAATGCCAATAGGGTCAGTGCCAGTCTTTAATCAATTACCAGACAATGATACAGTATCTTTAACAGGAAATGTATCAACTGAAACCTGTTTTTTAAATGACTCCAGTAGACATGACAGTTTGTACAAGTGTAACATTGCATATAGAAATGTATATCTAATGGCAGCAGGGGAATAAAAATTACAGTTGTGTACACTTACCATAAATGTAGATGTTCGAGTGTATTCACTGTTGCAGTCATTACATTTGAGTAATCTGCTGGCAGGTTGCCCTCAGTCGGCCTGAATTCCAAAGTCTTGGGTCCTGCGTCAGTTGCTGTCTCCTCTTCCATGATGTCAGGTCATCAGGGGTATAAAACAGGCAGCTGACACAATTTTCTTTAGTTTTTCTTGCCCCAGATGTCAGGTGCCCCCCAAATAGGTAGCAAAAATATATATAAACTATATATACATGCAATAAAATAAACTTTACCTTCATCTACAAGCAAATACACCACAAAGGCTGTAGAAAATAGTGAAGGAAAGAGAAACTCCAGAATAAAAGGGGGATGGCAGGCAGGAAACCTGGACTGCAACAGTGAATACACTCAAACATCTATATTTATGGTAAGTGTACACAACTGTACTATGTTCTTCGTGTTTCACTGTTGCAGTCATTACATTTGGGTAGAATCCCAAAGCTATGGATGGGAGGCTGGAGCTAAACTGCATTAGGGGCGGCTATAAGGTCCTGCAGAACTGCAGTGGCAAAGCCGGCCCTGGACAGAGTAGAGAGGCAAATGATAATGCTTTGTAAAAGTGTGAACAGAACTCCAAGTAGCAGCCTCTAGAATTTCTTTGGTTGGTACCCCTCTGAGAACAGCTGCTGATATAGCTGCAGCCCTGGTGGAATGAGACCTAATGCCCTTGGGCACCGGTTTACCATGGTGTAAGTAGCAGAAACAAATGCAGTGGCTTATCCACTTTGAAATAGTCTGCTTTGAAATAGCCTTTCCCTCTGATCCTGCAGCAAATGCCACTAGTAGCTGCTCAGTTTTTCTTAGAGCTTTAGTCCTGCTCAAGTAGAATCTTAGTTGTCTGTGTACGTCCAAGGAATACAGAATCCACTCCCCCTTGTTCTGTGGATTTGGATAAAAGGTTGGCAGATGAATAGTTTGGTTAAGAGCCTCACTGGAAACCACCTTAGGCATAAAGGAAGGATTGGTCCTAAGGAACACCCTGTCTGGGTAAAATATGATAAAAGACTCCACAGCCATGAGGGCCTGCAGCACTGAAACCCTTCTTGCTGAACTAATTGCCAGGAGCAAAGCTGTTTTCCATGATAAGAACTTTAGATCTGCAGTAGCAGCTGGTTCAAATGGAGGCAGGGTGAGCTTTTCCAACACATAATTGAGGTTCCATGCAGGAATTGGTGATCTTCTGGGAGGCCTTACATTTTTGGCCCCTCTAAGATACTGCTTTAGCAAAAGATGAGAAAAGACTGGTGGCTCTGTGTTGTAATGAGCTGAGATGGCAGAGGCATGGATTTTTATTGATGAAAAAGATAGGCCTTTGTCAAGCATCTCAGTCAAGTATTGTAAAATCTGAGGAATATTTGGCTTTCCTGTGTCAGTTCATTGTGCTTGGTTCCAAGCACAGAATCTCTTCCATTTATCAGCATAAGATTCTCTAGTACTAGGCCTTCTAGCTTCCAAAATGACATCCATCACAGATTTACTGAGAGGTGTTTGAATAACTACATGATCAGCCATGCTGCCAGGTTCAGTGTTTAGAACTGATTGTGCAGGATCTGATTGTTTTGCTGAGACAGTAAGTGAGGTATTTGAGGCAAGTACCAAGCGGGGAATTGAAACATATTCCTTAGGATTCGGTACCAGTATTGGCGGGGCCAGTCCAGGACAATTAGTATCATCTTTGTTTTTTCTTGTCTGACCTTTAGTAGAACCTTGGGAAGAAGAGGCAGAAGAGGAAAGGCATAAACTGATTCCAACTGAAGGCTAGGGAATCCACTTTCCATGCTTACCTGTGATAAGTCCTTGTGCAGAATTTGTCCAGTTGATAATTCCGAGGAGAGGCAAATAGGTCTATGTCCAGGCTCTCCCATTTCTTTGTTATCATGCTGAAGACTTGTGGATCTAGCTTCTACTCGCGAGAGTCCATAAGGTTTCTGCTTAAGTCATCTGCCAGAGTATTTTGTTTTCCTGGCAAGAACTGAGCTTGAAGATGTACTTGGTAAGTGAAGGCTGTGTCCCACAGTGCCATGGCTAGTCTGCAAAGGGAGTATGAGTGCGTGCCCCCCTGCTTGTTTATGTACCACATAACTGTGGTGTTGTCCGTCTTTATCAGTAGTTGTCCTGGATGAAGTAAGTCCTTGAAGGCTGTCAGGGCATTTTGAACAGCTAACATCTCTTTTTGGTTGATATGCAGATGCATTTGTTTTGAGGTCCATATGCCCTGAATGCATCTTCCTGCCAGGTGGGCCCCCCATGCATAGTCTGATGCATCTGTTGTCAAGGTTTGGCTGGCAGGGGGCAGCGTGAAAGCTCGTCCCATGTTTTGGTGACATGCCTTTGCCCACCAAAGGAACTCCTGTTGTAGGCAGGGAATGAGAGGAATCATTGTTTCCAGACTGTGACAATGCTGATTCCATAAACTTTTTAGGTACCACTGTAGTTTCCTCATATGCAGTCTTGCATATGGAATCAGTGGAATGCAGGATGCCATTAACCCCAAAGCCTGCAGAGTTTGTCTTGCAGATAACTGGGTTTTTGTTGCCATCTGTTTGAAGTAAGTAGTCAATTGCCTTTGTTTGTCTGGCATGAGAAAAGCCATCTGGGCAGTTGTATTCAAGCTTGCACCCACGAATGTTATCTTTTGAGAAGGTACCAGTTGTGATTTCTTTTCATTAATTGTGTACCCTAGGCATGTTAGAAGCCTTTTCACAAACGCCAGATGCTGAAGAAGAATGTCCTTGTTCTCTGCTTGAATGAGACAGTCGTCCAAGTAAGGATAGATTTGTATACTTCTTTGTCTGCAAAATGCAATTACTGGTGCCAGGCACTTTGTAAAGACCCTGGGCGCAGTAAATAAGCCAAAGGGCAGTGCAAAGAATTGGTAATGCATAAAGCCAGCCTTGAAACGGAGGTATCTTCGGCACGATTCCCTTACTGGGATATGCAGGTATGCCTCTTTTAAGTCTAATGTCACCAGCCAAGCATTCTTGCCCAGCATGGGCAGAAGCTGCTGCAAAGTTAGCATTTTGAATTTTGGAATGTCCAGGAATGTGTTCAAAATTGATAAATCCAGTATTGGGCACCAGGCCTTGTCTTTTCTGGGTACCAAGAACAGTCTGGAATAAAACCCTTGTTCTTTTTCCTGTTCTGGCATTGGCTGAATAGCCCCCATATCCATGAGGGAAGTAACTTGTTTCTGTGCCTCTGCCCATTGATTTTTTTGGCAGATCTGGCCAACCGTTTGCAATTGGCAGAGTGTGGAAGTGGAATCTGTATCCCTGAGATACTATGTTTAACACCCACTTGTCCTGGGTTATTAACTGCCAATTTTGAGCATAAAGTGCTAATTTTCCCCCTAAGGGTGCTGCCAAATGATAACTGCTTGGTGATGGCAGAGGGAAGTCATTGAGACTGCTTACTGTAGGGTTGCACTTTACTTCCTCCAGATTTGGAGGTAGAAGCACCCCATTGCTTTGACCTGTAAGAATCCTGTGACTGGTATCTAGAACCTTTAGGGCACCTGGATTTGCCCTGTGAAGCTCTGTCGGACACAGGAAAGGACCAATTTTTTGTAGGCCAGTGTCTACTGAATCTTGGTGGCTGCACTTGTAAGAAGTCTTTTACAGTTTGCATAGACTTAGCTTTGTCTTCCATTTTCTTTAAAATCACTTCTGCCTTAATACCAAACAGAGTATCATGCTGTAAAGGTGCATCCAGCAATTTAGCTTTCACATGATCAGGCAAATTTTGCTCTTTTAGCCAGGCATGCCTCCTAATCACAGATCCAGTAACTGCGGCCCTGCAGGAGGCCTCTAAGGAATCAAAACCACATTGCAAAGTATGCTTTCCAACTTGTTCTGCTGCATGCAATAATTCCTGCAATTCTTTATTTTCTGCACATTCAGAAATCAACATCATTTTCTGTTTCAGTAATCCCATAACATGTTGTTGATACTTGAGCATATGTAACTGGCAGTTTAAGGCCCTAATTGCCAAGGTTGCAGATGTATAAACTTTCTTTCCCCCATCTATCCTGTGCCCTGGAATCTCTGTCAGAGGGGGTAGGATTTTTTTCTGTTGAGGCCTTAACACCTTTAGTACCCTGTGAAATAGTTTCAGGGTCAGCAGCAGGGTTTCTAAATAAAAATTTGTGTGAGTCAGGAACCCTGTAATATCTGACTGGCTTGCTAGGAGCCAGAGGTAAGGAGTCTGGAGTCAAGCTTGACTCCGAAAACACATCATCCACAATGTCTAAAACAGGAGGTATGGCTAAAGGCCTATGCTGAGGGAGAAGAAGGAAATCCCTAACCCTCTTCTTTGATTCTGAGAAGTCTTGACTCTCCCAGTGAAAATGCTCCCTCAAAGTATGCAAGGTTTCTCCAAAGGAATAATCTTTAGGAGGAGATGCAGATGGAATAGATTCCTCTGCATCAGAATCCTCATAGGGTGGTATAGATAATTCCTGATCAGAAGAGGAATCAGAAGAAATAGAAACCTGATCTGAAGATTCATAATCAGTGTCTTGCCTAGGCCTCTTATCAGGAGGGGGTTGGGAACCCCTGATCAAGGTAAGTAGGTCTTCAGCCATTTTGATCATCTGCTTTTTGGGTATAGAGGCCTGCGCACGTGGCTCATGCGACATTTTTTTAGCTTTAGAAGTTGCTTTTGTCTTTCATTTTGAAGCTGGCATCAGTTTTATATAAAAATGCTGTGCCCTGAAAACACCCTCAGAAGCTGGTGCCTTCTCAGCGGCTCCAGACCCATCCGAGGGAGAGACATCTGCGGGTACAATACTTTGAGAATCTCGTGGCATGCCGGACTCCACATGGGTCTCGGTAGAGGCCTGCGACTCGAAAGTAGCAGGTATCAGGGGCTGCAAAAGTGCCTCACTGAGTACCGGCGACTGGCTTAGGAGAATCTCAGTCATCGGTTTTGGACCTCGACGGTCTGTCTCTGTCCTTTTCTTTGCGTTTTTTGTGAACTCTGGTTTTTGGATTGCTATCCGACGATATTTCAGGATAGTTAAATCTGTTTCCAAAATATTTTGAAGCAAAAATATACCGACACTTAATAGTGCGTTGGTTAAATCTTGCACAAAACTGACACCTAGGCACGTTATGATCAGGGCCTAGGCAAGGAATACAGTATAAATGGAAATCCTTATGAGGTATTTGCTTCCCACAAGTAATGCAATTATTAACTTTTACTGACATCAGTATGGAACAAGAAAAAGTTTCCCCAATGGGGTACTTAGCTTTAGTGAAGACTTCGGTTCTGAAACTCGAATTCAAAAATTTCAGGAGTCGGCCAACTGGCACTTGTGATCTGCTTCTGCTTCTGGCACCACGCGGCAAGAAAGACTAAGGAAAATGGTGTCGGCTGCCTGTTTTACACTCCTGACGACCTGACTTCATGGAAGAGGAGATGGCAACTGACGCAGGACCCAAGACTTTGGAATTCAGGCCTTCTGAGGGCAACCTGCCAGCAGATTACCCAAATGTAATGCCTGCAACAGTGAAACACGAAGAACATCCAGACTATTACAATGTCTGAAGCATGAACTGAACCAGCTAAATGAATGTGTCTTGAAATTACTCGAGTGGACCTGACAGTTTGGCAAGTTAAACATTTAACTGTCAGACATTACATATAGAAATGTGTCTAGTAGCCAGCAATAAAATAAAATCTGACAATATTTCAACGTCTTTAACATGAACTGTGCTTAACCTTTTTAAAATTACTCAAGCAGACCAGACATTTTGTACAAGTTACACATTTATTGTAAAGTATTGCATACAGAAATGCATGTCTAGCAGCGGATAAAATGTGACAAATGTTGATGTCTAACATGAAGTGCACCAACTGAAATCTAATGTCTTCAACTTGTGGACCTGACAGTTTGTACGAGTTCATCACTTTACTGTTGAACACTGCATATAGAAATGTACATCTAGTAGCCAGCAAAGGAATACTTGAATGACAATTGTTGATGTCTTTCACATGAAGTGTGCCAATTCAAGTGGACCTGACACATTTCACTGTCAAACATTGCATATAGAAATGTACATCTAATGGCAGCAGTGGAATAAAACCTTACTTACAATGTCTGAAGCATGAACTGAACCAGCTAAATGAATGTGTCTTGAAATTACTCAAGTGGAACTGACACTTTGTGCAAGTTAACATTGCATATAGAAATGTCTAGTAGCCAGCAATGAAATAAAATCTGACAATATTTCAATGTCTTTAGCATTAATTGTGCCAACTGAAACCTGGTTTCAAATTAGTCAACCAGGCCTGACAGTTTGTACAAATGCAACATTTTACTGTCAAAGAATGCATATAGAAATGTACTTAACGCAGTAATGGAATAAAACCATTTGACAATATCACAATGTCTCTCATCTTAAATATATCTTCAAATTACTTGAGTGGACCTGACAGCTGAAAATAGTACACTGCTGTTCTGTAAAACTGAATTTAAAGGTACCACATCCATCTGTATCCCATAATGGATAAGAAACATTGCCAATACAATTCTGAGAAATCCGCTTGCTGTTGGTAAGTTGCATGCAAAGTTCAAGACGTCAGTCACTGTAGTAGTAACACTGCTTTCCTTTTTGGCCTCTGTGTCAGCATACAGCTGCAGCACTACCACATCACAATGTGTAGCTGTCTGAAGTATGTGGACTTGATGGCTGACCTGTGAAGAGCATGAAGCACATCAGGGTATATAGTAATGTTAATGTAGAGTTGCTGCTACACTAGACCAAATGAGAACTTCTACATGTAAACATCAATGCACCTTGCAAAAAGAAGTTAATACTGTCTCATGACTGTAGATGAACGCTACACTAGCAACAGACCAACCAGGTTTGTTAAGGAGAATTCAGCCTTCAACTGCAGTCAACTACACTACAAGGTGTCTTACAGTATGACTTGGTTTTTCATTCATTTAAACATTGAAAGAACTGGAGTTGGTTTTGTTGGAGTGACCTATCTGTGGGTGTGGCTCAAATAGGGGTGTTCCTTGAGTTCGGTGTGGGTGGGGCTTAAGGGGCACCAGAGTAGTACTTTGCCTAGGGCACCATTTCAGCTAATGCTGGCCCTGGTCATGTTTATCCAACATCCCTGTGAATATGTTCATTTTCATCAGACCTAAGGTGTGGAAAGTACAATCACTGCTTCTAGGTGGTTTTTCAGGTTTCACATGCTGCTTGCTTAGAGCTACTTTCACTTGTTTTGTCACTACAAATATGTTGCAATGCCAGCTTTGATAACACGGTAACGTTTTAATCTTTCCATTCCCGCAGTGCAGACTAGCAGTATGTAGTGCAACCCAAACACAGAGGACTATGCAAGCACCACACCACTTCAGCAGCATTTGCCTTGGAGAATATAAAAGTATGCATACAAAATTTCAGTGCTGCTGTACAATATGGACGTACAGCAAGAATGAAGAATATTCAATACCTGTGACCAGTTGTCTACTTTGTCCTGTGTAATAAAAAATTCCATGATTCTTTGGCTGTTTAGCTTGCTTTACTTTATTGGCTATCTGTAGAGGTTTGATGTCTATTTCTTTGCAAGCATTTCTAGTTGGTGCAGGCTGCAATAATTATTTTATTTAGTTATTTATTTTTCCATTTGTTTACCAGGTTAGTCCGACTGGACACAAGGTGACAGTCTTCAGTGGAGTCCTGGGGAGAAAAGCTCCAAATGATGCTGTCTCAATAGTCTGACTTTGTACTGTAGTCACTGAAGTGCAGCCCTTCCATTGACTGTCAGGTCCTTTCTACAAGATTCTGTAGGCATTGAATTGTTATATCTGCCTTTCACTGAACAAATTGGTCTTGTCAACAATCAACAATATAAATCCAAGTAGTACTTCATTCCACCTAGATACATAACCCAGCAGTGGTCAGCTGGTAGTGTACCCAGTCACACCATCTGGTAATGTAACTGCAGCAATACATCACACCAGTCTAGTCCAGACAACCACAGAAATATGAAATCTAATCCTGTCTTTTTCATGTGCCCCACAAAATAGAAGTCATTGGATGCTTCAGACCGTCATGCAAGATTACTCCATACTGTTCTTTATTGATGACTTTCACTAAAGTTTTCCCTTCACCTGTAACTCCAACCACTGTTATACCACTACAGTAATGGATTTAATAATGATTGCTCTAGTCTGTATCATACTATCATTTGGTTAACTCATACCACTGGGCAGGTCACATCACTGCATATTACATTGTCCATTTCAAGTGCAACTTGGACAATTGGATGGGAAACTGGAAATTCATCCCTGGTTTGGCACCTATGTCTCTGATACAAACAGGTAACCTGTAAATTGTTCCTCTCTCAGGGCCATGCTTAACTTATGAAGGATATCAGAACTTGTCAAAGATTTGGGATGCATGACTAGCCTTAAAAAGGCACTTGTGGTTGTTAGCCTAGTAAACACTCATCTCACCACTATCATAACACTCCTGCAGCTATGCAGGCTTCCACAAACTTGCATCCTGTTGCCAGTTATGCAGTATGTACATCTCAAGTCTGTCCTTAAAACTGCAGCTGCACAAAAAAAAAAATAACTAACAAATGCCACTACGCTGCTGCATCATTCACTTGAGCTCAGGCTGGAATGTTGATACACAACTAACAATACCAGTCTTACTACACATTCAGATTCTCTGTTGGACACCAGCCAATTTTCAGACTGCTCTTAGCCATGACACTTCCTTGATTTCGATCACTTGACTTTAATGCCTTTATAACGTACCCCGTCGTATATATGAATGTCATTGTCTATAATCAAAGAGCTCCGCTAAGCATTCCTATTAGCAAGCAGGTGCTGTGGTGAAAAATGCTTGACAGTGCTATCCTAGACACATTACTAGACAGGTGGTTATATATTGATTTGTTACATCTTCAGACATTTCTGGTTGGTTATGGAAGTTTGACAACCCTTTCATACTTATGCACAATAAACATTACTTGTCAATAAACACATCCCAAACGCAGCATCCAACCTGCAAGTACTGCCCAAAGTTTGAGCATTTCAGTTTTGCAGGAATGAAGGCATGAATCATTTTGGCCATCCTGGATCACAACGAAAACCTCCATCGTGAACAAGCAGTGGTCTGATTCCCTACCCGAAACTCAGCACCAAGGGGAGACCTTATATACAACGTGGTGTATCCAAAGGCAAATCAGGAGTGGGTAGCAAAACCAATATTTGAGAGATGAAAGTTTGACTACATCTATGACCTGCTGATGAAAGTCACAAAAGCCAAAAGAGGCATATTGGAAACTCAACCCATGGTAGTCCCCACAATTCTGAAGAATATTGCTCAGTGCAAACGTCCAGAGAAGACAGTGGTGATTGAAAGCCATATTTCTAGATTCAGGAAAGGTAATGGAGATAAGAAGAGGCTGGATGAAGCTGATGCATGCTACACTGCATTGAAGAGGATTGTTGCAAATCAAGTTTTTATTAAAGATTTAAAGCAGGTTACCAAGTTCTGCCACACCGGCAACCTAGAGGTGTTCCATGCAACCTGCTTTAAATCTTTAATAAAAACTTGATTTGCAACAATCCTCTTCAATGCACTGTAGCAAGCATCAGCTTCATCCAGCCACTTCTTATCTCCATTGATAACTGGCATCTCATGACCGCAACATAAAACCTTCTTTGTACCACTCCAGCTGTCTCAGTCTGTTACATGGTACAGCAACGACAACCATTTTCCATGTAGTACAACTTCATCACCTTTGCACGTTTCAGCACACCACCACAGGTGACTGGAAATACTGTGGCACCATTGCAGCAATTCTCATGTTCCTCACTTTTTGCCAGTCTCTGCAATTTTCTTGGTCAAGCTTTTGGCCATATGCCACACATCGAACTGGTGATCCACTACTGGGAATTCCTTGCGCATCAAAAGTCTTATCCCTGGATGTCAGTCTGTTGTCACAAGACTTACCTTACGATTCCTTGACAGCAAGTTAGACAGGCACTTCTTGAACGCTTTCTTCTCCAGTGCCACCAAAGATACTCCTTTGCAAACCTGTTCAAGTGCAAAATCAATGTTGAATCCAGAATCCAGGTCCATCATGCTATAGCAGCAGTATTTGGCTGAATATCCTGGACTATCACACTGCCCGTCACCACCTAACCTTATTTCATTTTCCTCTGTATCTGCCAGTAGACGATTCTGATGCTCTCTCGAGGTATGCTGCAATACTGGGAACAAGTCTTTGAATGGCATAGAAGGTTGCCTCACTAATAAACTCTAGGCTGAAATATGCACAGAAACATGCAATATGGGCATATGTACTTCCACTAAACAAAAGAGATGATGCGAGTAGTAAGTTGGCAGCATTCAGCCTATTACCGGTTGACTTTGCCACTGAAGAACTTCATGTCCGCTAATGCAGGATACCTTTACCGATACGTATGACCCCAACTTTGTTTTTTTTTTTTTTCCACTTCCACAGCAAGGCTTCAGCATTCCAGGCAGGTCAGCTTTAACAGCATTGAATCAAGTCAAGACTCAAAAACAATGAACTTTGGTTTGCTTATCATCTTTTCATCTTCGTCCTCTTCCACCATTGTGTCTTCCATCTCATTGGTTGTCATGCTGTTAGAAGGGTAGCTCCAATTTGGATCCTTTGCCATATCATCTGTCCACAGAAAATCAGAGGAGTCACTCTGTATGCTTATGTTATGCATTTCTTGTGCGAGTTTGATTGGAGTGCTGCAAGCCTGCATCTGAAGAGACATGTAGGCACTCGAGCTACGTGTGGCTGCTTCACTGCAAGTATTATCCTCTTGTTGAAAACATTAGTTGAGCGTTGTGCTACAGGCACCCTCATCCTTGGAACTGTGATCTTCTGGTGGTGCAGACTCATTTCAGTCTGAACAACTTGTAATTTTTGGCTGCATGTGTCGTCCATCAACAGTGACACTCCAACCTCTGGAAAGTGTAAAGCTGCATAACGCATCTTCCGTGGTCTTGTATTCTATTCCAGTAACTTCGCTTGAACTCTTACACTGCAACCTTTATTTTTCCGGAACTTTGTTTGGCATGCTACCGTCTTCCTTTCCACTGCAATCATTTCAATGGCTTCCACTACCTCTTCATATACTTGTACCTGCAAAGAGAAGAAAATCACATATGAAATGCACACTGCATTGCAGGCTGTCATAAGCTAAATAAAATAATCACATCTACTAGAACGAACCTATTCTGGACATCAACGCATTTACAAGTATTCTGCTCCAAGGATGCTCCTCAATTCACATTTGCATGCTTCGCAATGTCACTGTCACTGACATTGAAGCAATACTATGACCATTAGCACTGCATTACTTGTTATCTTTACTACATGTAACTCTCCAGCAACTGTCAACAGGTAGTGTGCTCATTAGGGCATCTCCATCTGTCATTCCAATAGAACACCTTATGGAAATGGCACAGGACTGTGTACCACCACTGTTAACACTGCTGCAGTACTCCAAAGTCCTTCATTGATGATCAATCCCCGAAACAGTTACAGTAGTTCACACTACACACAGTATTATCCTTGGCCTTGAAGGACACTACAGCAAATGCGCATTCTTCACCTGTCTCCACACAGTACACACAATGTGTACTGCAGCACTACACATCTTTATCTCCAAACAAAATGGTCCTGCCTACTGTGACAACCATAATCTGAACAGTACACAAATGCTTTGTCACCAGTTCATATAGCACAGGTCTTCATCCCTACTTACCTCTACAGGTTCTGCCATCACAGGACGCTCTTCCAGGTGATCTTCAACTACAGCAGGCTCTGCTTCCTCATCCGCTGTCTCACTTTTATTCGGCCTCTGGACATGGCTATTTAGTCTGTGACAAGCAAAACAGGCAGCTGTAACATTATAACACTGACCATAGATGTTATCACAGCCGGATATATGTGGACCACAAAAATGAAATGAAATTTACCTTGCGTTGTCCACACAGTTGTTCATTCACAACATCTGTCCAGGTAGGCTGAGTTGTACTGAGAAGTTCCTTAATAAGCTGCAGGGGATAGTAAAGGCATTAATGAGTGAACCCCAGAAGTGTTATAACATACTGTACATGTTGCGCCAAGCAAATGCAGCTATCCCAAAAAAAAGGTATGTAGGCCACTATTCTTACAGTTTCATGCTGTTTGTGCTGCAGCCGCTGTTCTGAAGATGTTCTAGGATTTGTGGTTGAAAAAGTAAAAATTGTGGGTACAGCTTCTGCAATTAGTCGATGGGCTGGATGCCTTGGCTTCATGTTATATGGAAGTAGCTGACTCTTGAAGTCCAGCTCAAATTGGTTCTCCGGAAAATGTTTTGAGCACAGGAAATGACGTGGCTTTGAACTGCTGATCGCTTCTTTCACAAACCTACCTATGTTACCGACATCTGTCCCACAGTTAATCACCCATTGTGTACACAGTTTAGTGTCATGTGGAAAGCGATGGAATGATACACTGGGTGGCAGATTGTCGGCAAACATTGTGGGCAAAGGCGAAACATGTTGGCATGGTGACACTCACCTGAAGAAAAAAAAAACAGTACAGGATCAACTCATGTCAACCACATGTTTTTAACAAAGCACAGCAGAGGTACATGATAAATAAGCTACATCACCCAATCTCCACTTACATATCTTTCAATGGTAATTCTACCCTTCTTGGGACACTCGAAGACACTTACATACTGTGTGATGGTTAGTCTCACACCTTATCACACCTTTCTCAGCCACCACTGAAAGGGCAGTTAAGCACACCATGATACACGTATTCCTTCTTCACAGCATTACACACTGACTGCATAACTTGCCTGTGTAATAGCAGTACCTTTGTAACACTAATTTTCCTTATGACAAGAATTAAGGCTTTACCGTACATACATGTGCATTTCATACCCTGTAAGGCTGAATGTTGTGAAAATACTGATTGCAGTCATGAAACTGTTATTTGAGTCTTCCTCACATGGTGGTAGCTGTGAGGCAGTTAAATACCTGTGCGATGTAACTTACTCCACTCCTAATAACTAATGTGACCAAACAGCTATTGCAAAACACTTGTCGACAATGCAGGACTTCATGGCCTGCCACCACTCTGACAGGCTAGCTATATTCACATTAGTGCAACGGCTAGCTAAATAAAGATGTCACTGTTCACCACTGTTTAGTCAATAGCTACCACCTAGAAAAAATACTAAACTGTTTAAAGCATACACAAGCTTGACCTTTGGAGACAGGATATTCATGCAGAGAGTGTTAAGATTAAACATGTGCTCACAAACAAATTTGAGTCAGATAATGATTCAACCAATTTATTAATACTCATCCAAAATCACAATAACAAATGGCATAGAAGCACCAAAATGTGATGTGTTCTCTTATTCACGTTGAAGCCACTCAGTGTTGCTGTGCAACTTTACATTTGCCGAATGAAAGTTCAGTCCTCATTAAAAACCCACAGTCCCTCAAAAGGAAGAAACCCAGTGTAACCTTCATCTACTTCTTCTGGAGGAAAGTTAGTTCATACACATGACACCACACAAGCAGGTTGGACGAATTTGTTGCCGAAGCCGAGCTTGCAATTGTACACCCACAGAACATAGGCTCTGTAAGCCACCAGAGAGTACAACCTGAAAAAACAAAAATTAATGTCAATACAGAGCTACCAGTGGAACACATTGGTACACCTGTCTATTCTTAGCCAACACCTCCTGACCACTGTCTATAGTGTTTGATAGACCACAGCTGCCACACCACATTGCCCTTAACATTGAAAGTCACTGCTAGCATACAACAGTTGCACATCTACATGCCCTGACTTACTGGCATACCAGTATGGTACTATTCCTTCCATCATTACCTGCTGCCACCTATATTTTCACAGGAATCTTACACTAACAAAGGTAGACCATTATTTTGGCCATCCACTCAACAGTGGAGTCACACAATCACAGTTGTACCTGTTGCTCTACTGTGTTAGTCTGAATCTTCCTCTAAGCATATACTGATGCCTGAATATCATTGCAGTACGTGTGGTAATAAGCATGCCGATTCGAACTGAGGATGCATAGTAATGCATGGATTTGTTGATTCTGAGTTTATTTCTCTCCATTCATGGATAGCACGCTTTAAAGACACACAACACTTGCATTCAAGTGATGTGTTCATTAATGCGTACTGGCCACACAAGCACCATGTCCTGTTCGACAGATTAGAGACATCAGGTTCCACTGACTCCTGCTGCATATCACTGTTGGCACTCCTACAACGCTTCTTCCTTGGCTCTCCAGGACGATATGTCGGCTCAAACTGATATCCTTGTCGTGATTGCTGTTGTCTTTGAGAACTCATGGGGGCAGTTATACTACAGGAGAGAATACACAATAACCAGAAAAACTTGTCATAATTGGCCGTCCAAAGAATGAAAATGTTTAACCTCCCTAGGTGTGTCCTACATGTCTACATCTCCATCTGCTGCTGGCCGCCATAATAAGCATCAAGCACCCAAACTGGCATGTGTTCATTAGACAGGGTAGCAGCTAATCACTTATGTTGATGGAATTTACTTTTCAGATAACCTTCACACATTCAATGTCACTCACAAAAATTTTGAAACAGCTTCCAAGCGAGCACATCCAAGGTTGAGTACTAGCACACCACTGCAGGTATACTGCTCCTCAATACATAAATGATTCAAGTGTGGTTCTAATGTCACATGCTGAGGTACTGTCCTAAGTGCACTAACAAAGCTGACAAGCAATCCAGGTACAGATTGCGAGTAGAACTTTGCACAGTAATCCGCAAGACAGTGTATGCTTCATGTTAATTTCATCATCTGCCAAGCCATCTGCAAGACAGTACAGAAGTCCTGCAATGCCCGAGGAACCATGGCCACCAAGCTTCATTCCAATAGTGGTATAGCATGGCCATGACCCACGTTTAAGCCAGGCTGCCTGCACCATGTCTTCCACCCCCCATTTAATATGAAGGTCCCTTCAACTAAGACAATCAAAAAGTGATCATTCAAGAGAGACAAATGGATGCCAGAGAGAACCACTGAGACTAAAAAAATAAGTATGCATTACTACTGCTGCAAGAAGCCCATATTTTCAACTGGAAAGACAAGTTTGTCAAACATGGTAGGAATAACACTTCAATTCCCACACCAGTACAATTACATATATTCTAAGGCCTTTATTACTGCTTGCTAGTTGCCTGTTTAAAGTGCAACTACCATTCAAAGCTTCAGAGTTTTGGCTCAAGCACTTGGGATTCACACGAGGTGCATGCCTATAGCTACTGTGAGCAAGAGATGATAGGATTTGCTACATTTCTGTTACTAGACTCATATTCCAGCTAACTATTTTCCCTTAGCAGCAGTTGTGTGAGAACCGACTAGTACTTATCTCAGACCTTCCTCCCTTTATCCCTTAAGCTCTCTCTGGCCACTGAGTCTGAGAAATATGGGTGGAAATTTTCCTAAGGTCTCTCCTGCATGGTCTGGTTCATATGGGCATTGTGAGACTGTGGAACAATTGCCTCATGTAGACACACAACCCTCTACTACCACCTAGGAACACAATTTGTGAGAGATGCATTTACATTAAGAACCTATAGCTATGCTCTCTGATCTCATGACAACATTACTGGCACTGAGAAGGTCGACAACAAAATCACTACAACTCTAACTCCACCCACATATATGGAGGTTCTCAGGGAAACCAAACCCCAACACAACAGACCTCAGGGCTAAAAACAAATAAGCTCACCACACCCCTCTACACCATTCATCACTCAGTCCACACACCTGTGTCTCACAACCAGTAAGGCTTAACGTTTAACCGACCATGATTCACCATAGGAAACTCCATTTTGAGGCACACACATGTGCTAGTTAGGAGAAATGAAGGTAAGGTTGTCAGGTCTTTCTTATCTCACAAAAACACCAACTGAGACACAGATTACTCACTAAAGATTACATTTCTACTTGTGCAAAATCTTTACCACAGAGCAACAGAACCCTCTATTATTAAGACCTTTGCAAGAGGAGCACTACAATTAACACCACCATGAACTCATTCTTCCCATGGAAGTTCAATTTAATATAGGCAAAGCTAACTTTACTTGCTTCTGAACCAGTAGATACAATGAATTTAAAATATATTATATGGAAAGATTTTTTTTTCCTTTTGATGCTATCCCTGACAGAAGGCCTTCCAATTTACAAGCTCTTGTGTAAGCTGCTTTACTCTGTACTTCAAAATGAAAGAGTGTCACTGAAGACAAATCCATCTTTCATGCTTCACGTATTATCAGCCACCTTGAACCGATCTATAAAACTACCAGTCTTTTATACCAAAGTACCAAAATGATGGGCAAACTCTCCCATGTATGCTGAGTAGGCACAGCCAAGTCGGATATTACAGAGGAATAGCTTAACAGCTTTTATTTCATTCAAGAAAGAGAAAGATGGACTAGAAATAGTCTGACCAAACTCTATGTAAATGGCTGGCGTCCTGTAATGGGTTTTATTATTATAACAAACTACTGCAAGGCATAATAACAGCATGTTACACTTCGTTACCAGCTATATTAGCAGCATACTTGTGAGAACCTTCTGCATAACATATATTAGAGGTTTTCACATGGAAACATGCATTCTCCAAACACTACATGATGAAGTACATTCCAGCTGTAGGATACATACTGGCACAAAAGGAGCAGATCCTGTAACCATTCACTCCAAACACAAGCCAAAAACTCTATCCAAATGTAAAAATTTGCTGTTACTGTGACTTTACCTTACACGAGTATATTTCCTTCAGGGAGTTACAAGAGTAGGTCTTTGACAGGAGGTAAATTTAATAGTAAGGCTACCCTCCCTCCATCCTCCAATGAAGACTACACATGACTATCTTATCAATTACACAGGTCAAATTTGTGTATCACCACAGCGAGTTTTCTTGTACAAACAGCAATGGTTTATTCCAAATATATGTCCCTATGAATACCAGCAGGGACTAGAAGAACAAAAACAATGAGTTTTAGCAACATCGACAGGTGTATATATATATATATATATATATATATATATATATATATATATATATATACACACACACACACACACACACACACACACACACACACACACACACACACACACACACACACACACACACACATATATGAATGCATTTATGTGTATCAGTGCCTTCTGTACCAGATACAGTTAAATGGAAAGTAGCTGTTGGACCAGCAAGGGCCTTCAGAGTAATAAGGGTACATCTGATGGAAACTGTGGAAAGGAAAGGGAAAGTGCAGCATGTAATTCAGGTAAAGTCAGACGTAAAAATGTAATGTTCCCTCTCCTGAAAAATCTACTGTTATGAGAAGCATCATGTGTACAACACCATGGTATATATACCTGCTGCTTACATATATATTTTGTATTGCTGTAAGATAATACTTATGTTGAAGTACTTGATCATTTTCACCATGATGCTCTACATCTAATCCATAAACAGACAAAACAAAAACTGAGGGTGATGCTACTCAATGCTATAAGTCTAAATCTCAAAATGCACTCACTCGAGGCACTCCTTAAAATGGAGAACAATGATATCTGTGCAGTGACTGAGACCTGGTTCAAGGCTCCAGAGAGCACCCCTGCACTACCAGGCTGTAACTCATACCACACTTTTCGGCCATGTAACATGGACCGGAACACCAAAGGCGGAGGTGTGTCCATATTCATTAAGGATATCCACACCTCCAGGCTACTTGCTCAGCATAATGCAGCCGAGGTTATCCAAGTGCAACTAACTCTGGGCAAAATTGCAATCCAAATTGTAGCTTGCTACAGATCCCCCACCATGCCCCAGGATTCCCACTCCTCTTTTCTTGATGTACTGGAAAACATTAGGGTTCAACCAAACACCCTAATAATGGGCAATTTCAACTACCCCACCATTAACTGGGAAAACTACTCATGTACCAACGCCTTCACTCAACGCTTTCTGGAATTCATAAACTCCAGTGCCCTGGATCAACTTATCCACACCCCCACCAGGGGCAACAATATCCTAGATCTAGTCATTACCAATGTGAGTGACCTGTGTTCCACACCTGAAGTCAACGCCTCATTGGTCCGATCCAACCATAAGCTAATTACCCTAGATATCCACATCCTGCCCCCACCCCCATTAAGGAAACCATGGTAAAAAACTTCTCCAAAGCCAACTTCATGCTTCTTAAGACAGAAGTGGTAAACTTCATGACACCCATGCAGATGGACAATACAGCTACGACTAATGAATCCTACACAATTGCACTTTATACGCACTTACATGAGTGCATGGATCGTGCTATCCCAAGCAGAACCAAGACGCTATCCTCCAAAAAAAAGGAAGCCAATCTGGTGGTCCCCTTCCCTAAACAAACTGTACAACAGAAGGAAGAAACTGTTGCAAAAGAGAGCAAAATCCCACAAGTGGAGGAGCTCCCTGGTCAGCCTCAGTAAGAAGCCACGATGCCTGATAAAATCCTCCAAAGCTAGTTATGAAAACAAAATCACCACTGATTCTAAAGACAACCACAAAGCATTCTGTAGCTATGTCAAGAATCTCAATGGCAACACTCAGATCTGCTCTGAGTTACAGCACAATGGCACTAAATATACAGACCCAACTGATATTGCCAACATCCTGGCAGATAGGTTCAGTGCTAACTTTACTCCCCCTCTCACCCCCTAAAGAGCCCATCTCTATACCGGAAGAATGCAAAGTTCCTGTAATCATGGCTGCACAGGTAAAAACTACACTCTCCAAAGCCAAGAACACAGCATCCATTGGACCAGACAACATCCCAGGCTGCGTTCTACATGAACTACAGAACGAACTGACACCCCACCTAAGTACCATGTTCAGTCATAGCCTCACCTCAGGCTTTGTGCCTGCTAAATGGCACATAGCAACAGTTATCCCACTCCACAATAGGGGAGCCACCACGGACCCCGGGAACTACCGCCCCATTAGCCTGACGAGCCTGGTCTGCAAGGCCATGGAATGTATCATCATGGAACTTATAAACAAAGACATTGGTAATCTCCAAACTCTGGACCCCACCCAGTTCGGGTTTGTAAATGGCAGATCATGTCTCCTAAACCTGATAGACTTCTTTGAAGCAGTCACCAAAGCCGTAGACAAGGATAAGGTGGTTCACACAGCCTATCTAGATCTTGCCAAGGCTTTTGACACCATCCCCCACTCTGGAATTATAGATAAACTCACTAAACTAGGTATAAATCCCTATGTCACAAGATGGGTTGCCAGAACCCACACTGTGAAAGTAGCAGACTCCAAATCCGACTTCCAACCAGTGACAAGTGGAGTACCACAGGGTTCAGTATCTGGGTCCTCTCCTGTTTGGTATCTACTTCTCTGAAGTACAGGCTAACACAGAAGGTCCTTGGCTAACAAAGTTCACAGATGACTGAAAACTAGGAGCCATAATCAAAACTCCTAACGATATGGACATCTTACAAAAGGGCCTCACTGAGACAGATGCCTAGTGTCAAAGCCATGGCCTCAAGCTCAATGCCAAAAACTGCATTGCCATCCCCTTTAGTAAAAACTCTGTACCCATGAACTACAACATAGGTGGTAGTATACTTAACACCGAAAGTGCGATAAGAGACCTTGGGACACAGATGGACAGTATCTCATCTTTGATAATCACATCGCCACAGTAGTCAGGAAATCCTTCTACATGGCACACCTCATCACAAAAGGTTTCTCATCCAGAAAAAAAGAGGTCATTGTTCCCTTCTACTCCTCACTCATTAGACCCATTATAGAGTACAACGCCCCTTTTGGTATGTACCTCACAAGACATCTACAACAACTGGAAAGGCCACAGAAATACCTCACAAAGAGGATTACCGGCCTCAAACAGATGCCCTATGCAGACCGTCTCAAAAAACTGCAGCTTTACTCCGTCGCATATCGCCTACTCAGAGGAGATATCTGCCTAACATACTAAGCTATGTCAAACCCAGAGCTGTTGGACATGCTCCACTTAAAGAAATCCCAATCCCTCCGAGCTACATGCTCTAGGGACCTAAACCTTGTCACCACAATAAACAGAACATGCCGGAGGGATAGATTCCTGTCCCAGAGACTTCCCATCCTCTGGAATAAACTACCTATCTGTATCAAACAAAGCTCATCATTAGCACTCTTCAAGAAAAATCTTGATAATTGGATGGGAAATAGGACATTCACCCCATGGATCACCTCTGTGGCACTGCTCGACAGTGGCACAGGAAAATAATTTTCTTGGGTGGCAAAAGCCAGGGTACCTTTTTGGCTGGGCTTGTATAGGCCCTTCGGTGGAAAATGCATACTTTCTGTTATGATCCAAGGTAAAGTCATTAACCTATCCAGCTAATATAACAGTATCTGTATTTCAATAATTAGTATAGATGACTGAGAAGCAAATACTTAAGAGAGTGTAGAATTTTTGCAATTGCTACTAAAACTAAGAGAGAATGCCACACAGTAGGAACTATTTCAAAAGAAAGACTCATTTTGAATGGGCAGTTAGGAATGGTGGTCAGTTATGTACAGATCCCCTTATTATTGGGACCCCGGGTGAATAACAAAAGGAAGACACTTTTGTCTAAAGGGTAAGGAGAGGCAGACATTACATAAAAGTCTTACTCTAATAATGTTCCATATTATTAGATGACTGGATATTATTCAGAAACACTACAATAATATCCCAACAGGTGCGCCCTGATTGGGCAAAGCAATGAGAATGCCCATTGTAAATCCAATGTTAACAAGAAGTTGTCTGGCTTCTAGACTTATAGGATTCACTCCACTAGCAAAGAAGCTAAAGCAAGACCCAAGCTTTTAGTGGGCAAACCTGCTACTACTTCAGTTTGTTGCCATTATCAGCAACATGGTCTGAATGCTCAGTGTCTTAGCAATCACTCCAGGTTCAAAGCACAGGACCACAGACCATATGTCTGCATGGTGATATGCACTCGTTGCAGCAAGTTAAACTGGAAGAAATCAGTGCAGTGAACTGAAAGTCTACTCTAAGTATGGCCACAGTAACACTCCCTCAAGCCCGTTTCAGGATAATCAAATTACAGGCATGAGTAGCAAACATCTTCTCTGTGTCAGTGTCATCTCATACATGCGCCACACATATATGACATACTGATAACAGTTTTAGGTACACATACATTTAACAAAATGATTTGTTTCTAAAAAGTATTCTGACAAGACATTAACTTCTGGGGCACATTACAACAGTGTTGCTTATGATTTGCATAGAGAATCTCCTCTACAAAGACATTGAAGTTTGGACCACACAGTAACCAACTAAGAACACTCAAGGGTGAAACATAACACTCACAGCTGCTATGATCTTGTCCTGTTTCCTTCATCTCCTTCAAATATTTGCTTAGTTTCAGACTGAAGAGGAAGGATCTCATGAGAGGATATTATAAAGGTCACATTACTGCCATCTGTGAACTGCAAGACAAAGTCAGGAGTGTCACTGAATGGCTATATTGGATCCTGATGCTCTGGCAGGTCCCATCATACCATTACTGGTCATGTGGACAGATGATGCCAAAACTCAAAGTACAAAAAGCTGGGACCTTAAGTTTTGATTTAAAAATCCACCCGGCAACTCTTCTGCAACACAATAATTCATCAGCCACACCTCTCTGGGATGTTGTAAGGTAGTTCTGTACCCTCAAGGAGAAGGCAAAGGACACGGACGCACATCTCACAAATCTGTCCACCGCCTAGGATTCTTTGTCTGGGGGGCGGGGTAGTTGGGCTGTACACAGGGGAAGATCTAGACTGCCTCTAAAACTCTAGCATGTATCTGGGTTTTCTATCCAAACCAAATATTCCCTTAGAAGGCAAACAACTAGATCAGCTTTCTTTGGGACTAGAACAACAGTGTCTGCCCCCCCCCCATCCCCCCAGCTTTCTTTATAGCACTATTTTTTCTCCTTAAAGACCAATATTAGCAGCATGTTAACAGGAAATGTCAATTACTAGCATACCACTACACAGGAAACAAATAAATAAATAAATAATTCTACTGAAAGATACTGCCACAAAGAATGCAAACACCAAAATAATCTTTGCTAAAACCAAACTTCAAGGAAGGTATAACACTATTTAAGAGTCACATAGATGAACAACAAGGATGACTTCAGAACCAGGCAAATCTGCAAAAGACTGGAGGCATCCTGACACATACAGGCAGTTGTGTTTAGTCCCAGGAGTGATCTGATGGACCTGACTGCTCCTTTCAGTAAATGGCTGTCACAACTAACAGGGGGACCCAGCTAAATGACTGGCCTGCACCCCCAGGCCAAAGCAAAGAAACGAAGAAAAAAGTACAATGATCAATATTACAGTTAATGAAGTGATACAATTGTATCATACTGCAAGTGTACTTGACTCATGTAGAATACCATGGAACTGGTAAAAAAATGACCTGTCCCAAAACTGTGCTATGGAGCATTAGGAGGGATTCAAATCAGGATTACAGCTGAACTAGTTAAGTACATGTTCACTGCGCACTGTCCGGGATCTTTACACAGATCATCCAGCAGTACTGCTATTACCTCAAACAAAGTGACAAATTACAGGTTAGTAACTCATGAGCTACCAATTCCTTCTCAAGTTTTCTATGTCAAGCAAGCAAAGCTGGCCTACAAAATTCAAGTAACCACATGGTTTAAAAGCATGGTTCTAGTAAATAAATTTGTCTTGGCAAGTTGAAAAAGCTTCACTCCAGGTGACTAGAATGTCTATTTTGCCAAAACACTGGAAGGAAAAAATAAAGCAAACATTCTCCAATATTACCTTCCCAATAACATACCAAACTGCACCATTTGTTTTAAACATAGAAAGCGGCCAAGAATCTACAGCAGCTCAGAAATTATCTGAAAACACCGATTCCAAAATGCATTATTTTACCATTCAAGAAAGCGTCTGAAAAGGAACAGAATGTATGTAAATAAATGGATACAACCACAAAAATCTAGCTCCCGTCAAGGTTGCTCAAACATGAAGATGAGCAAACTGAAAAGAACAAAGCAATTGAGTTATTATGAAACAAAACACACCCTCTTGAAAAATGACTATTAAGCAGGTTACTACATTATGCCCTGTAGAAGGGGAGTACATGATGTGGAAAGATGTTCGAAAAATAGATATAATTTAGGCAAGGCTTTCAAGGTTTTCTTACGCTAAACAAGATTTTTTAAAAACCTTTTTCATTCTTGCTGTGTTTACATCAGTGGTGATGGAAAAGACATCATAACAATAAAAACATGTATTCACTGTTCATGAATGAAGAGTGTGTAAGTGAGGGAGTGAATGTATGCATGTGAACATGTCCACACTTGCTCACAGAACCTCTCCGCAGTGGTGAGAAGCAGAATCTTCTGCAGATCTTCAATATCATCCTGATAAGCCCGACCAAAAAGAAATCCTACCCCCCCCCAAATAAGAATCTAAAATAGCCTATTTCTAACCTTCTTAAATGCTAACAAACACATTACAACATCCATGGCAGTCACACACAGATACTGCTACCCCAATCACAAATTCGAAGACCATACAAAAACTCACTTTTCCAGAAGAAACTCTACCTGATTGTACTAGATAAACAAGAGAATAGTAGAACTGGAACAAATAAGAAAGAATTCAGGGATCAATGGCCAATAGCAAAAGAGGGGGGAAACTCTTAACAGCCTTAGTCTAGCCATCCTGCAGTAAGGTAATAAAGTATGGTCTCTGATACACTGACGGAATAACAAAGATTAAAGTCGATTGTACCCTAGGATGCAGAACGAGGACGGCACTGCACTTCTGAAGGTCTGTAGAGGACATGAACTTTCTTTGTTATTGAACAGTCTAGGTGCTTTCAGGCCCAAAAATAACATTACAGATGAATGCTCCAGTGAAGTATAGGGATACAGCACTACCTATGGCCCAGATAACCTGGGTCTGATTAACAGTAGTAACAGTAGTAAAATGTAATGTCCAACAGCTTCCTGGTGATGTGAAATATGTGATTTGTAATTTTCTTCCTAGTATTTCATACACTGTGCTATGTATACTTTGTTGCCATAATTAAAGTGGGAATAACTGCTAAATGAAATGTTAGTACATGATCAGATTTTATGTTGGTGTTATCTGTATATTAGCAAGATATTTACTCCAGTAGCAAGGTATTGTTTTTGTCAGCATATATATAGAAGCAAAGTACCATGGTATTATAATCAAACATTCTTTCTACTTTTACTGGCAAAAAGGAGGCATTATCTGGTATAGCACAAGTAAAATATATGGCTAGTTATCCAAGTTTTATGTTTTGGATTTGGGTCGTTACATGATTCACTGTAAATGCAGGCTTGCACTTGACTTATTCTGTCATTAAAATTTACATTTTTCACCCAAGTTCACAATGTAGTCTGTTTATAAAATCAGCTTTCATTATGAACATTATAAATATTATGTCAGTCTTGAGAAATCCCAACAGTTTTATGAAATGAACTGACACATTTTTAAGCATGAAAACTACATGTGAGTTCAATGATTTTTTAAGGTAATATTTAATATGTCAGTTTCCTCCCTCGTAAGAATTGTGCTATATAAAAATGGTTGTATTAAAATTGCTTGTAACTGCAAACCAGGGTACGTCTCATTATCATGTTCTCTTTGAAAGAAAAAAAAAAAGATCACCTCGCCTGTTTTTTTTTTTCAGTATGGACATGTTCTTTTTTTAGTTATAAAAGAAAGTATTAAAAACAGTTTTTACTTGACAAAACAGAGTATAACACTATATACTCTGCATCACGTGACCAGATTTATGGATACAGAATTCTTTTAGATTTAACATGTGCTGTCTCACTGCACATTGTGGATAGCACATCCTACAGTATGGCACAGTCACTGTGGCATAATATTCTTCAGTATGTCACTGTCATTATGCAAAAGATATGCAGTGGAAAACAAAAAGTACTTTCTTTACAGTTGTAATTAAACAATATTGATGAAACCAAAAGGAGCAACTAGGCTGATGCAGAGTCACAAGTATAAATGAAAGGCAAAATCCTCAGGTTAAAATCCAAATGAAAGGCAAAATCCTCAGGTTAAAATCCAACTTTAATTCCACTGCAGGTCAGATAAGCGCTTTCACTCATTCATTTGAGCTTCATCAGATCATGTAACAAAGACCTTCAAGTACATAGGCTACATTTATACAGTTAAAACATCTCCTATTGGCCTACCAAAAGCTGCTTCTTGTTACATATTCATGAGTTAATCTAAGCTTAAAAATATATGCACATATAAACATGCTGAGATGTATAAAATGACAAAGTAAATATAAAAAACATATAAAAACTCTCCATGAACACTCAAGATGCTCTAATAAATATGTATATAGAGATATATATGTCAAAAGAAATATATTTCAAGGGGTAAAAACATATATGTTCCATCATTTATTATAAAATCTACAAACATTCCTCCGTTTGCTTAATATAGGTTTAATGGAGGCTCTCTCATTGAGACCTAAACCCCTATCTGCTCTCAATCTAACTATCCACATACTCTCCTTGCTCTCAGTATGGTTCCTGATGTCACCTCCTCCTATACTGGGTTTAATATTCTCAAGAGCTCTAAATAGGAAATAATGTTCAGGACCTGCTTGGGCTACGTGCTTAGCTAAGGCATTGTGAGGTGAAGCCTTCCTAATGTGGTAAAGATGTTCTCTTATCCTGTCTTTAAAATGACGATTGGTTTTGCCAACATAAAATGCATCACATATTTGGCACACTGCCAAATGAACTATATGAGTAGTATCACAAGTAGCTACAGCACGTATGCTAAAGTTAGTGTGCATGTCAGGATGTTCAAAAAATGGACTGGGGTCAAGAGAATTACAATAATTACAGCGTCCACATGGTTTTGTGTGTTCAAGAGGCATTGACCATACATCCCTTTTTGAATAGCATAGCATTCTCCTTAAATTTAATTTGTTCCTATATAAAAAAGAGGGTTTAGTCCCCACAAGTTTACCGATGGTGTCATCAGTACAGAGAATAGGCCAGTGTTTCGTAATAATATTCTTGATTGCTGGACAATCAGTACTATATGGTAAAGAAACCCTTACATGAGTCTACCATTGTCTATTGTAATGGATCCACCAGTAATAACTGGTCCAAAATAAGGGGTTGGTAATAATAATATAAATAAGGGGCTGCTCTGTTCAGTCTAAGTTTATTGACATCTAAAAGGTTGGACTCAATCTCTTGTGAGCTATAGCCCCGTTCTTCTTAAACAATATTGTCATACCTGCAGGAAGCAGTGTTCCAATTGTGAGAAAAAAATATTGAATGTACAACTGATATCTTACATGAAGTACATACATCATGATACAACACCAAAAGAGCGCATAGTAGACGTACTTTATCTGCATGATAACTGATTGATCAGAAGTACAAAATGTATATTGTCATTTGCATTTGAATTTATTATAGCAATAACCAATAACTGGGTGTGGTATATCGAAGATTTACCCATGACTGGGGTGGTGTAATCATTAGGGCGAATCTGGAGACCAGTTTATTCAGACCTCCTCGAAAGAGAGTCTTTCCTGAATCCTTCTCAGGATCATGGTTTTCTGGATTTCATTTTCCAGATTGTTACAATGCTGGCATCTCTTCCTTCTCCCAAGGTCTTAACTTACATTGCTTTCTTTCAATCCCTTCTTCCTCTGACTTAAATAACAGCCAGAGAATTTCTGTGGCATCGAGGTTACATGGCTTCCATCACTCCTATGTTACCTATAGCCAAGCTGCACATGAGAAAGCCTCAGTGGTTTCTACAGTTTGGCTTCAACATTCTCATGGATTAGACTTTCTAGTGCCTCTACTTCCATGTCTCAAGCTGGCACTTCAGTAGTGGATTCATCGGTTGTTCCTCAACCCAGAGCTTCCTTATCAACCTCCAATCCCCTCCCCAGTAACTAGATGCCTCAGATGTGTGATGTAGGGGCCTCCTTCAGCCCTCTGAAGGTACAGGGCCTTTGGTCACTTCGACAAAAAACAGACCACATCAATAGCAAAGAGATGAGAGCTCTTTTGCTGGCTCTCCAGGGTTTGTATTCTTTTTTTCCAGAGCCTCTGAAGATGCTCACAGACAATACCACAGTGATGTGGTACGTCAACACACAAGGGCAGACAAAGCCTTATCTCCTATGCAGGTTAGCCATTCGAGTTTGGCAGCTAGCTAACATGTATCAGGTGATCGCAGCAGTTTACATTCCCTTAGATCAGAATCCTGCTGCTTCAGCCTCCTTACAGCATTGTTTTTGGGCGACTGTTCTTGTGGCCCTTACTTCTGCAAGATGGGTGTCTGAGCTGCAAGCCTTTATAGCTGTTGCTCCTTTTGTAGTTTTCCATACGGATGGGGTGTACCTTCATACTAGTCCTTTTATGACTAAGATGGTTAATGAGTTCTCTTAATTATTCCATTCATTTACCTACTTTTTCTCCTTTCTCCACAGTCCGCTAGTGAGAAGGTTTTGCACACCTTGGACCTGCATAAGCAACTCTGGTATTGTTTGGATAACACTAAAGCTTTTTGCAAATCTGATCAACTTTTTGTTTTTCATCATTGGTCCTTAGGTTTGGCTTTTTTCAAGCAAACCAATTATTTTGGGTATCTAAAGCCATTTCCTTTTGCTATTTTTCTCATGGGAAGAGCCTTCCTTTTTCTGTTAAGGCTAATTAAACTATAGCTGTGGCTTTTTCTGATGCTTTTTTCAAGGGTTTGGATAGGCAGCAGCCTGGACTTCTATGCATACTGTCATTAAGCACTATAAGTTGGATTGATTTCTAGGGCCATAGCTGACTTTGCCAGGGCTTTTCGCCATGGCTGTCTAGAGGGCTCTGCTGATCCTTCCAGTCTTCCTGAGTTATTGTACTCTCCCTATTGTAAAGATTACTGCAACAGTGATACGGAAGGACATAGCACAGTTGCATAAATTCTTACCACAACAGTAGATGTCCTTCTCTTCAGTGTTGCAGTATTCATTCCCACTCGCCTCTCTTGGTCCTTTTTCTTTCTGGATAGGTTTGCTACCTATGTTTATCCTTAGACTGTCGTTCCTACTGGGGCTTTGTCAGTTCTGAGGATGGCATGTTCGGACAGCATCTTCATGGCTTACATCACATATGGGGAGCATACTTGTGACATATGGCTTATCCTCTACAACCAAAAGTGTTTGGTATACTGGCCAGATGTCAGTCTGCCCTTGGCAGGGAATCCCTATTGTTATGAATACTGTAACACTCAAGAGAAGGTCATCTAATGTTATAAGATTTTACACAACTGTACTTTCCCACACTTATCAGTACATCAGAGTGCTTTAGAAGGCAAGCAACAGAGAAAGGAATAACTCCATTGCTTCTTAATTAAAAAAAAAAAAAGAACCAAAATCCAGGCAGTTCAGAGGTATGAGAGAGTGAATAAATATAAGGAAAATAAGGTAAATTTCCTCAGTTTTGTATGACGTATCTGATTTCCTTGAAGTTTAGTTGCCCTACATATGTACCTCTCGACCTTTTAGCTCAAGAAAACTGAAAAGTCTTAGGATATATTAATAGAAGAAAATCGAGGTGACTGGACTTGTTTCTGTTGGTATATGCTGGATTCACAATGGGCACACTGGTTGGGCTGAGCATCCGCATGCATGGTTTTGAATGTTAATGAGCTACCTTTGTATAACATATATTTAACTTTTGTTGTCCAGGTTTTTGATTAGCTCATCCAAAATTACCAGTACTATATTGTTTCATTCACTTAGTTTTTTTTTACCTTTGTAATTTAATATCTAGAGCTGTCTAACATATAGGCAAACAGTCAATGATTTTTACATTTCTGATAAAGTGTAATTTATCATAATTTTTAAAAGTTTATGAATAACTAGTTATACCAATCCGTGCAGAAAAGGTTGGAAAACTAGTTGCTGCTTTATGGAAAGTAGCAACATTTGAATTGTTTATTTCAAGATGTTGTACAGGAAATTTTGCAGCTAAAGTTCTTTTTTATGCTATACTGTGCATTTATTTTTCATTTTAAAGTTAGTGAAGTAGCAACGCCAATGTTACCATATAGTACTAAAAGTTTTGAATTTGGCCCTATGACGTAAGAGCCATCCTTGGGAGTGCAAGTTATGTCTATAATTACAGTTGTGGTGATACTTGAGTAAATATTACTGGTACTGAAGTATACTTGAGGCCAAACTCAATAATACTTGCAGAAAATGCATTCACCTAATTGTGAAGGAGTATTAGCTTAGTAGCACGTTGTCCCTACGACCCAAGTGCAGATGCAGTTATGACATCTTGACGGTGGCCATTGAGAGGTAGATGTACTATCCAGTACTTGCTGCGCTATGATTATTAGCTTTAACACCACAGGTTAAGGGTAATACTGCCAGTGGGAATAACAAGGCACCATACATAGAACATTCTTTTTACTTTATTAACTGGGTAAGTCAACTGGTCCTTCACAGACCCTTTAAAACCCTTTTCAATCATGACTTGTTCCATCATGACACGGACAAAACCAACATGCTTATGAACATTGTGTAGCTAATTAGCCAACCTGATGTTAAGTATAAACCAGAGTACCTGGTGAAAACCCATTACACTGACTGGAAAATATGCTAATGGTTTTTATTACTGACTTCTTGGGGAACCCATTCTATTAGTATATTGATCATTTTCCCTGTAGCTATGATATTTTTGGAAATAACCTCTATCCCTCTCAAAGTGGTCTTTATGACTTACCAATGGATAATAGAAAACCAGAAAAATAATATTGCCTGCCACTGATTAAATTCACTAAACTTTATCCTCATAAGACATCATAACAACGCTGATGGCAAAGTTATCAGCAATGGCAACAGCAAAACAATATTTTATGTTTCTTGGTCCATTAGGACCCAGACAGTCCACCAAAGAAATGAATCTGTAATGAAATATCACAACTCCAAAAGTTGAAACACAGAACATAATAACTATAATCTTTAAACTTTGCAGCAATTCCATCTTAAAATATGGAACACCAAAGCAGACATCAAATGAAGCATTATTTTTGCAGGTCAGTATATACCTCCCTCCCAGAGTTGGGCCTCTCTGCTAGACTTCAGTCTCTAGATACCACTGAGGTCATGTAAACATGGAAACAAGGGGAAAGTTTAAAAACATATTTTGCCTATTTTATGCCTTGCATGATCTCAGAAACTCAATATTACCCCCTTAAAAATAATTCTGAAACAAGATGTTGACCACACAAGCATTACAGATAAATACATGACAAGCTGTATTGTAAGCCACTGCAGGATCACCATTAGGTGAGTGTATTATTTGCTGTACATCTGTGTGATTACAAACCTTTTCTGAAAGATTAGACATTAATATCGTATGTCATAAACAGATTTTTAAATCACTGAAAAAACGCCAATCAGCATTGCGCAATTACATATCGACATTTATTTGAAAATACTGTTATGTAATCAGAAGACTGCATTGTTAAGTGAGAGTTGTACTCACAAAAAAGTTTAGATAATTGAAGATATACAACTTTAAAAACTAGATGACTATGCCACAACAGTTTAATAAATAACCAAAATAGCAGCCATTTCCGGCCAAAATCAGTCACAATGTGCATTATATAAATATAATGAAAATAGAGCATCCAATGCTCCTTCCATCTACAAAATGCAGTGTTGATTTAAAATACTGCCTGTATGCGAGGTGATTTAGGAAGGAGGAGGCAATCTGCTGTGACTTTTTTGGAAGGACTGTCCTGATTTTGGTGTAGTCGCATGTTGTACCTCTTTTGAGATGTGTACAGTATTTATAGCGACACATGACTTGAGCCAGACAGCAACATAACAGTATATCTTTCTCTGTCTCTTGCCCCCACCAAAAAATGCACATTTTATGAGGAACAGACCAAAAGTAACAGCCAATTGACATTCTGTGAAAATCTGGATAGTTGAGAGGAATGACAGTCATCTTAAAACTTCAGTTCTATTGAATTGGAAACGGAACAACAACAACAACAACAACACATTTCTCACTGTAATAAAGCGGAGAAGCCATTTTCACTTTGTAATGTGCCCCATTAAGGAAAAAAACCTCAGTGTTTCTTTACATTTTTTCCATGCTCATTGCATCAGTACACCTGGAATGCTTGCAGACAGCAAATTCTATGAGGAACAGACCAAAAATACGAGCCAAATGACATTCTGCGAAAATCTGGATAGTTGAGAGGAATGTTTCACAGTCATCTTATAACTTCAGTTCTACTAAACTAGAAACGGAACAACAACGCATTTCTCATGGCAATAAAGCGGAAAAGGCATTTTCAGTTTGTATAGTGTGTATTTAAGGAAAAAAAAAATCTCAGTGTTTCTTAACATTTTTTCCATGCTCACTACATCAGTACACCGTGAATGTTTGTAGACAGCAACATAACAGTACATCTTTCTCTCTCTCTCACCCCAAATAGAAAACCACACTTTTATGAAGAACAGACCAAAAATAAGAGCCAATTGAAACTGCAAAAATCTGGACAGTTTAGAGGAATGTTTCACAGTCATCTTATAACTTGATAGGATCATTGGAGGTTACTAGGCTATTGGCCCTGAGGCCCTTATAAGCCTAGCCAAGAGTTTAGCCCATGTTTAGACAAGTCAGCACCCACAGCCCCTGTCCAGCAGGGACACAGGTAGAATACCAGAAGTGTATTGCCTGTTTCCCATCCAGTTATCCAAGTTGCGCTTAAAAAGGGATAATGAGGTACTCTGCTTGACATGAAGAGGGAGTCTGTTTCACAGATGGGGAGTCTCTGTGACAAAAATCTGTCCTGCCAGCAAGTCCTATTGATATCACAGACCAGGTTGAGGTCACGCGTATGGGTTGCTTGAGTAAAGCTTGACTTGCAGATATGCAGCAGTCCCATCAAGGCGGAGTCTGAGATTGCTTTGTATGCCAGACTCTGAGGAGTCTGTATGAAACTGAGTAGAGGGACAGGGCTGTGTAGGGTAGGCACTTGAGGCCATGGATTCTCCTGGTGAGGAACCTCTGTGGTCTCTCCAGCTGCTACATGTGAGGTACATGTCGAAGGGGGTGTTGTACTCAATAATTAACCTTATAAGGGAAGATACAGGGATCTTATGACCTCTTTATCCCTGGATGAGATACCCTTACTTATGAGGTGGGCCATGTAGAAAGCTTTCCATAGAATGTAAGCAACATGGTGATCTAAAGTCAGGTTGGTGTCAACCTGGGTGCCCAAATCCCTCACTACTGGTCATGTACTTAGGACATTGTTTTTAATGTGATAATATGTGGGGATGTCACTCTCCCCAAAGGGGATGATGCATTTTTTGGCATTCAGATGGAGTCCATTTTTCTGGTACCAGTCATTTGTTTGGGTGAGACCCTCTTGGAAGATGTCCACATCACTTTGGGAATTGATGACTATGCCCAGCGTGCAGTCATCTGCAAACTTGGTCAGCCATAGCCCACTGGTTTTGGCCTGCACCTCAGAGAAATATATCCCGAATAACAGAGGCCCCAAGACTGTTCCTTGGAGTATGTTGCTCATTATGAGTTTACTGCTTGAGGTGGCTTACCCTATTTTGATTAGGTGGGTTCTGTCAGTGAGCCAGTTTGCTACCCATATGGTAACATATGGATTGATTCCTACTTGAGAGAGTTTTTCTACTAGTGGGGATTAGTGTGGCGTATGTTACATCCACAGGCCAACTTCTCTTGGCATAGCTGGCAATGCCTCACATCATCAAAATATCAACCACCGAGAAGCCAAGTTTACATATCACACTACTCAATTATTGGGGAATTTTGTCATGTTTCTATATACTAAAACATACAACTAATTGTATCTAAGTTGACTGCCCTGTTTATGTTTTTGTTACCACTTTGTCTAAATTATCATATGGTAATGTAATGCCATAATGTCTTGGATTATGCCCTGAAAAGAATCTTCAGACAAGTGTACCCACCCAGTTAAATGATAAAAAAAATGTAAGGTGTGTTGCTAAAACTTACTTTGATTGCCCAAGTTTGACAGCTGTACACCGTGTCAGATACATTGCTGCTCACAGGTCTGTGGGGAGACTGTACAAATACAATTTGATCAACCAGACTATGTGAGTTAGCAAAATAAACACAAATCAAACATTCCTCCATCTGATGACTTTCAGTGACATTACTGTGTTATCTTTTTGTCTGACACCAGCTAAACCATCAGGTTGATTTTTCATTGTCTTTACTTCTTTTTACTTAACAACAGTCTCAGACATAGACACTTAAAGTACATCTGAATACCAGACTTGAAACTGTAGCCAAGTCAATGGTCCGAACCTCAACTCAAAACTGTAATTTCAAGTCCATTAGTTCAGCTTAGCGAGTTAAGGGTACCAGCTATTAACAAGCATCAACCTGTACTGTTGGATTTGAATCCCTCAGTTCTGAGCTGCAAACTGTGTGACTCTAATGTGCTCATTTAACCACAGTTCCCCAATTCGCCCATTCCATCTTGAAAACAGGCACTGTCCAGTGGGTTTACCCAGTCAACAAATATGTAGATAAAAAGTTCCTACTTCTAACTCATAATGTGAAGTTGTTTACTTCCGACCAGCATGTTTCTACTCAGAAGGTGGCAATGGCCAGCTCAGTCTAACAGTCACAGAGTTAACTAGATTCACCCCACCCCACCAAAGACTAACTATCTAACGACAAAATGCTGATAATATATATCTCAGCGGATCACAGGTTTAAAAAAATCGCATGTAACAAGTCTGCAAAACCAAATGCCACCACAAAACTAACTATAAATAATCAGTTCTGTATGTGCAACACTCCTGTTCTTTGCTGAAGTAAAAAGGGGAATGCAATTTGCAATGAGAAAATTTGTCACGGGTGAAGTTTCCTCTTCAGGTTCATGAAACAAAATAACATATCAAAAAATACACAAGTTTGTACAGGTGGCTCGAAAATGCACACTGCGAGCCACTTAGGTGGCCGACAATCACATAAAATTTTACTATCCCCCCTAAAAGCAAATGAGCAAGAATACAAAGACATAACAACTCAAAACACCTCGTTTTAACAGAATCCTGTAATAGCTGACCATTGTAAACCTTCCTCTTTAATGTTTCTTGCAGATCAGAGAAAAATGAAAACTTAAATCTGGCAAAACCATCTGAAACTCCAGGATTCCATCGGAACACCATAACTTCTTATCTCTTCAGGACAACCCTAAACAATATATCAGAAATCATCTTCAGTTTACAACAAACTTCTCAAAACAATATGTGCAAATGTAACAAACTCAAATAATACAGAAAAGTGATTAGACCGCTCACTGTGGGAAAAGAATCCAAAACAGCTGGCAAATTAGAAAACTAGACACCTTCCCTGGCAAAACAAATTCTAGCACGTTTTTACAAACACACGTGTTCTTTTCACAATGCTTTGAAAATACTCAGACTTAAACGAACCTGATCTAAATAATGGCAATAACGCGGAAAAGGCATTGTCAGTTTGTATAATGCCTTTTAAAGGAAAAAAAAAACCTCAGTGCTTCTTAATATTTTTTCCATGCTCACTACATCAGTACACCTTGAATACGATATCGTTCAGCTCTGCTGTTCTGGAATAGCCTAAAACCAACAGTTTCACAATCCAATTCCTCAATGTAAACAAACTCACTTACACTCACGATGTTAAAAGCATAGTGCAGTGCGTTTCTTTTTGTTTTTAACTATGAGAACAACAGTAAAGGAAATTGGTCGCTATTGGCAACCAGGAGCACATGCACCAGCTCAGCCACAGCAAAGGCATACAAGATTACTAAAAGTAAAGCACTAAACAGCCGGACAGAAGCTTAGGAGTTTTATAGCAAAGTCCACATGTGCACCCACAGCAATTATGTTGTCAAACATGACCCAAATAGGCAACTGTTTACAGTTTTTGGATGCACGTGTGAACTTATTGAGTATAGTGACCAGAGAAAAGCCAAGATTATTGCAGCTAACACATAATACTTTGTCCCAGAGCAATGCATTTAAAAAAATGAATCTCACCAATTAATGAGCCACGAGAGAAGCTACTGAGCTGCTGTAGAGAGACTCGCACAAGAGGTTCCAATTGGAAAACACAATGTACTTGAAACAAAACCAGTAAAAAGAACTTCCCTACCTCCTGCAGCTGTATTTGAGCACTCAAAGGGTGGGGGAAGGACAAGGGAGCAGTCACATCACAGAATGGGTGGGTTTCATTGTTTTAATTAGAAACAGAGGCTGGCCGTGGTGATGTCACTCTAGGGGAGGGAACTGGTGAGAAAAAGTACCTGCACTGCCAGGCCGCGACGATGTTAGTAATTGGATGACTCCAGCAAGCTTTACAAAAGCACGAGACAATCTTTTTGAAAGTGAAACCATCACAGTATGTTAAGGTAGGCTTCTGTTAGAGAAGTAAGGTGAATTAAAATTGTTTTAAATGGCACATTGTTGTTCCTTTATACAGGAAATTGTAAATAGGGAGCTAAAGGGCCGAGAAGTTAAGGAATGCATTATAGAAACCCACTGTACTCCTTTAAATGACCTATGCCAACAAAATAATTAACTATAGCTTACTATATTCATGCCACAAATATGGAAACAAATTAATTTTAAAGGTGCAAAATGAAATTAACGAGAACAACTGAAGCAGGTTTAACTATAACCTTTGAGTCTCCCTCTCTCTCTCTGTGAGTCGATGTCAGTAACGTCGGCAATGCAAATGTCAACATGTCAATATGCACGTGCAGAGGGAATTTCTTGACACGGCAACCAAAAAAAAAAAAGTAAAACATAATTGTATGGGGGGGCAAGGACCCCCTACATCCTCATGTTGGGGACTATGCCTCAACATTCCCTGCTAAATAACCAAATTGTGTTGATTATAAGTAAAAATCAACTATATTAGGTTGTCTCATACATACACACACACACACACACACACACACACATATATATATATATATATATATATATATATATATATATATATATATATGTGTGTGTGTTGTGTGTGTATATATATATATATATATATATATATATATATATATATATATCTACCTACCTCCACCATTCCCTCTAATTAAGCCATGATACTCTCCCACACTAAGAATACTGCAACATAGGAATGGAAGGATATAGAATAGCTGTGTAAAATCTTACCATAACCATAGATGTCCTTCTCTTCCATGTTGCAGTATTCCTTCCTACCCACCTATCCCCTTTTTTTACTATTGACCTGTCTAAAGGGCACTCTGAGGCACGACCCTAGACTAGGGTCAGACTAGCCAGCATATGACACTTTGCACCTCTGCTTGACATCACTTGTTACTCTCTATGGGACTGTCTGATTGGGCATTTAAGTTCTGAGGTCTGTGTGTGCAGACGTTACATTTAAGTTCACTGGTTTATGGCCCTACGTGTGATGTCCCATGCACCTACAACAGCCAGGCTTAAGCTTTTGTGTAGGAGATGACGTTCGGGTCACCTAAGGTGGGGAATCCCACACTAAGAATACTGCAACATGGAAGAGAAGGACATCTATGGTTATGGTAAAATTTTACACAACTATTCTTTACTTCTAATGAGACCAGTTTATGATCAGACCTCACTAGGGAGGGCCGCAAACATATTGTGGTGCACCAATCATCATGTTAGTGAGCACCAGATCCAGAATGTTTGGGCCCCTTGTGGGGGTGTCAACCAACTGGTCCAGGGCATTGGAGCTGATGAAGTTTAAGAACCTTTGGGCAAGTGTGTTAGTACATGAATAATTTATCCAGTCTATGGATTGGTAGTTAAGGTCACCTAAAACCAGGGTGTTTGGTTGTATCTTGAGCGATTCAAGTAAATCCAAGTATGCAGTGTGGATATCCTCGTTCATGGAGGGGGTCCTAAAACTGGCAATAACTTGGAGAGGGTTTCTTAACTACAGTCAGTTGGACCTGGATAGTTTAACCAATCTAGAGGTGTATTTACCTTTGATGAATATTGATACTCCACCTCCTTTAGTTCTCGCACTTGTGGTCTGAATGTGTGAAAGGCATCATAACCTGGAAAGGCCAGGGTGCTTTCTATAGTCTTAAACAAAGTCTCTGTGACTGCACAGATGTCAGCATCTACTAAGGTGAGGGCTGCTTCCAGTGAGTGCAGTTTTAGGTTTAGACTCCAAGCATTTAGCAGCATAACCTTGAGGTTGCTTTTTGAAGATATTTTTATGTCGGGAATTGTGTTGTTGTGACATTGCCTAAAAAAAAGGCACAATGGGTAAGGCTAAATAACCAAAGTAACTGAAATCCCAGAAGTGACAGATGAAGACCATCTCTGGCAAAGCAGCATGGTCTATCTACCATGTCATTCCAGGCTGACAGGTACTGGATTCCCTTAGAATGTCATCAAAAACTAAGCCACTTGTTGAAGTGAATCATTTTTTGTTTATATTGTGGTATTGTCTTAGGTGAAGGTAGTATGCTGCTCAAAGCTGGGAACATATTCGGCTGAGACACATATTCAGAGAGCAAAGTCATGTCTCTCTTCATATAGTCCAGTGAGGTACATCTCAGGTCATTCACACCAATATGATGGAGTAATAATGGCATTTGTTGTGGAGTGACCTGAGTGCATGTGTGATCTGACAGATCCTGGTACGCAACAGACAGTTGACTGTAACCTTCTTGTCCTGCCTGGTGAGTGGAATATCTGTGTGGCTCATTATAGAGTGGCCTGTGACCAGAAAATTTGGTTTAGATGTGCTTTGCCTTATGGGCTTGTTTGGTAAGACTTTTGTGCTTGTGGTTTTATGTGTATTGAGTGCTGTAGGTACTGTATTAGGTGTAGCATGTTTGTGTTCTCTGGTGTTTAGGTAAATTTCTTGTGAGTACCTCCACGAATGATGGTTTATGTGTTGAGAATGTGATCTGCGCAGGAGGTGTAGTATGAGGGCTGACAGTCTGTTCAGTGTCACTGTTCTGTGAATGAGAGAGCAAGGATTCCAAATTATTATGGTATATGCATCTCTCCCAAATCGAACTTGATTGGTTTAGGAGCAGTGGGTTGTCAGTGTACATAAGGCAATTGCTACATTGCCTCAAGATACCCATGTCAGTCAAGCTGGCAGGAGAAATGGAGGAGAACTGACCATCCATAATACTAGGTGTAAATTTGCTTACTTTAATGAGGAAGGATGTGGTTTAATTGGGGGCTTAATGCTGGGGCTGTCAAGGGATACAAGACTATTAGGGATTAGGAGATATCAGTTAAAGTGGCAAATGCTGTAGAAAGCTCAGCAGTTAAAGTGGCAAATGCTGTAGAAAGCTCAGCTCAAGGGCTCTCCGAGCACCTAAGCGCAATTTGAGATTCTCTTCACTTGGAGCACAAGCTGCTTCTAAGGGAAAATAAATCTACTTCAGTTTTTGCATCTGTAACCATCAGCGGTTACCTCCATTGCACTGTGCTGCACGAAGGTGTGCTATACACAAACAAATGCCTTGGATTGCTCAGATGAAGATAGCAGAGTAGTGGCATGTCACCAAACTCTGTGGAGCTGTGTTAAAACAGGTGCAGACCTGCACAGACATGGAGCTTAAGTAGCAACTGTGAGAACTTTTTTTAAAACAAGTTAAGCAATTTTCAAACAAGCTGACCAATGAAAATGCTCAATACTGAACCTTATTCCAACAATCTCCAACTCAGATGGGTCCTTTGCTACACTCTTCTGACACAAGGGTGCAGGGTCCCTCAATGTAATGTCCATGTGATTGGGGAGTTCTCAGTATAGATTCCTGCTCTAGCAGTGACAACCTGTCATGATTTCCACACATGAACTGCCTCATGTATAATCCCATTTCTGAATTTACTGTCTACTTCTATCTTTGTCTTTTTTTTCTGTGCTTCTTTTACAGCACAAACCTATTTTCTTTCAGGGCATACAGTTTGTCTGTACTTTCTAAAAAGACATCTTAGGCAGAAACTGAGAATTGTATGATTTAAATCATACCTCGATCTTGATTGCAGTGCTACTAGTTCCATACCACAAAAGTTGATGAGGTTCCAATTATCGATCACATTTGCAAGAGATGCAATTTATTAATTGCCAATTATCATACAGAATCATTGCTGATAGTGTTCTGTTACAGTCGACAAACTGGATTAAGTAAAGAAACAGTAAATCCAAATACAAGTGTACCAAACGCCCAAACCTGTCCACAAAATGTTAATTTATTATGAAGCGCTTTTCGTCACTGTGGTACAGTGACTTCATCAGATATATTTAAAAACAATCATTCCATTTTAAATAACATTTTAAAGTCTGTCACATGATACAAAACTTCCAATCAACTCACTGTACTAATTAAATCAAACTTATAAAATAATAAAAACTTTTACAAACATGTTGTTAAGGAAAAATAAAAACAACAAACAGGTGTGTATGTGTATATAACAGTCTATATAAATTGTCCTAATTAAATACTAGCCTATAAATATTAATCTTGGAAACCAAGTTATCTATCTAAGCTTTTAAGCTTAAGTAGACAAGATATATTGCAAGATTCATTGAGTCCAGGGTTAAAAAAGGCATTTAGTCGCAATTGCCAGATTAATTCCCGTTCTTCCAGTAAAAGAGCTGTCGGTCACCTCTAATGTCAGGATGTATCTGGTCAATTATTTTAAACTTAAATCTATGTCCCTCATTTAATATCACATGTTTGGCTAAAGAATTCACTGATTTTTCCTTTTCAATAGCATGAATGTGTTTGTACACTCTATCACGGAATCGGCGGTCCGTCTTCCAGATGTAAAATGCTGTGCATGTTGTGCACATCGCTAAATATACCACTGATTTAGAACTGCAGTTAAATTTGGAATGGAGACTAAACTTCCTTCCTCTAATTGTGAAAGTCTTCCCAATATCCATAAATTTACAATACCTACAGGCACAAGTACTCATATGTGTATGCCTGCCAAAATTCATTGCACTTTTCCTTTCTAGTAGGTTCTTGCGGTTGAAACCTCTTCTAAAAATCAAGTTTGGGAAAGTACCTAGTTTCTCAACTAGAAAAACGTCATTGCTGATGAACTCGCAGTTTTTGTATAAGATAAATCTAATCTTAAAGCTATCCTTACTGTATGTTGTTATAAAACTACAGTTATAATTCGAACTTAAATGGTCACTGCTCACAACAGGACTCTGATCAATATTCTGCGGTGCCTGACTACAGGAGATGTTCTGTGTGTTGATCAATGTACTCATCCCCTGAGTATAGGTCTAATCACACCGTTGATTCTTTTAGTCTTCACCTCATCGACTAATACAGTAATCAACTCAATGGGGTACCCTCGATGTTGGAACATCTCCATAAGTAACTGACATTCATCAGAGAAATCATTGTCGAGTGAGACTGTCCTAGCAGCTCTAATTAACTGCCCTTTAACAATAGAGTGTTTTTGTGCAAAAGGGTGGCTACTTGTAAAGTGTAGAAAAGAATTACAGTAGGTGTTTTTTCTAAATATGTTAGAGACTAATTTACCATTCACTGTATCTTTAGTCAACTTAATGTTGAGGTAGTCAATAGATTCGCTGTTAAACTAAATTCGAGAAAGTTTGTTGTATGGTTCAAATAATTAACAAATTCTCCAGCTTGTTGTGCGTTACCCCTAAAGATGATAAAAATATCATCTAGGAAACGAGTATAATATGTAAGATAAGTCATCTGCTGGGGGTTGTTAAAAATAAATTCCTTTTCCCAATGGACCATAACTAAATTTGCGAAGCTGGCTCCGCATGGCGAACCCATAGCAGCCCCTGTTCTTTGGAAGTAGAACTCTCTATCAAAAGTAAAAAAGTTGTTAGTTAGAATGATATCTAAAATCACTTCAATTAATTCTATCTCATGGGTTGTCGCCCCTTTACGTCTGAGAGTAGAGCTCACCTATTCAACACCTTCAAGGTGTGGAATGCATGTGTAAAGATCTTTTACATCGATGGTAAGGAAATTGTCACCTATGTTGAATTGTAAATCATTAATATTTTGTAGAAACATCCATGAGTCTTTACAAACCTGGTCTTCAGTTTTTAAATATTTCTGCAAAATAAAATCCACTACCTTTGCACAAGGGTATGTAATTGAACCCCTACTGTCAATAAGAGGTCTCATAGGTGGATTAACAATGTTCTTAAGCACCTTCGGGATGCCAAACATGATTGGAATTTTGGGCATCCCGTTGACATGTAGTTATACATATCCATGTCAATTTTAGCTTCAATGAATAAATCACTGAAGTAACTCCTAATCCGGCTATACGCTGTGTGTATTTCGTTCAATTTTCATTTTAAACAGTCGACCAAAGCTGATTCAAAATTTCAATAGTAAACCATATACACATATGTGGATCTATTTCAGAAGATTAACTCTTCAGAAATTGAACTTCATATGGTTGAGACCATATGAATGACTTTCTGAAAAGTCAAAAGACAGAAAACAACAAATATTTATGTATCCCCACCATGTTATATATACCAACTCCAAGATCACACTGCAGTGGGGAAAACGGTAAATTCTCGGATCCCCACTGTACTGCAGTCTCATACAATAGTGTCTACATTTCAGAAAGTCAATCATATGAAGTTTGACTTTCTGAAGAGCTGATCTTCTGTGTGTGTGTGTGTGTGTGTGTGTGTGTGTGTGTGTGTGTGTGTGTGTGTGTGTGTGTGTGTGTGTAAAGTAAAGGGGTATGGTGTACGCAGGACACTGGCAGTTAGTGAAGAGGATTAAGGTTCTGAGGTGTTACCAAGCTGCTTCATCTAGCCCACATTATACGGTTTGATTCATTTTACTCCCATTTACCTACTGTGTGACTCTGAACAGCTCAATTAACCTAATAATGTTCCCAGGTCACCACTGAAAAGGAACACTTGTCTCCATTTTGCTTACCAGGTCAACAGATGAATAAAAAGTATACATTTTATTGTTTTAATCTGAACTAAGAATTAACCATTTGGGCTTGTTTGATTGCAGCTTCTTTCAGAGGTAATTTCTGGAAATTTTGTAGCGTAACCATATTAATGACATTCCTGCATCACTTTAAGTGGTTATTAGTACTTTGCCTAAATTAGTCCTGCTAGGCCTATGAAGTAATTTCAGGAGAAATCTGAGGTCGTATTTATTATGAATAGGACTAATCTGGCCATAGCACATTATTTGTTCTGATTTTGTTTCTCTGCCAGGACTTTCTTGATACACGTACAGTGTTCTTTTGTACATTTCCTTTCCCTTCGGTCTTTTGTCTCAGTTGACTCATAATAGCAATACCCTGAAGTAGTACTTTGAGTAACGTAAAAGACAATGGTAGGTTGGCTTTTTCACTGACTATGTTTGACGTCTGTTAGTTGCATGCTTCTAAATGCACTTCAGCAAGAAACAATTGCCACAGGACTTTCTTTTGTAAAAGCTCTAGATTTTTTGTTATTCATTCCTTTGTTTAGCAAGTGGGTAAGATGCACTACCCACACCTGATATGGGCATATGTGGGCCAGCATATTACAAGTTATATTCCTAAACACTTACATCATGGTTGTTAAATACTACATGAATATATGAACGACAGGCGCGGAACTAGTTCATCAAGCCTGAATGAGTGAGTCTTGGATAAAGAGAATTAAATGGAGTATTTCTGAAAATTTTGCAGACTGCTTTGAGAAAATGAATTGTCATGAAATGAAAGTACACATTTAAGAAATGTTGTTTGAGTAGCAGAACAGGACAGGCAAGGAGTATGGGGTAAGGAGCCCTGCAAAAATGAAAAGTGCTGCATACAAATTAATTAAGGATTTGAAATTTAACCCTAGGAATTCTCCAATTTGTCCATACTGTGCAGAATCAAACAGCTTCTCCATATGAAAAATGAAAAGTGGAGTAAGTGCATTCTTGTGAGAATATATATGATTGCCTAAAGTAGAAGGATCTTTTGGGAGTTTTAGTTATCTCATATTACGGATGTGTACTTTTTTTCTTCACATAAGGCAGAGTGATTGAGTATATAGAGTTGTTATCAGAGGATGGAAGTAGTTGTATCTAAGGATGAAGAGTAGGACTGCAATAAATGAATCGCTAAATACATAGTTATTTTTGTCAAGGAATTTATACAAGATTTGAAATGGAAAGAGAATGGAAGGAGGGGCGTGGATTTTAAGAAGTTGAGTAATACTGTAGGGATGATATAAGGAAGAAGGAGGGTATTACTGAGAAAATCTGGGAAGAGTAAATATTGTTAAGCATCCCCTCTCCCACTGTCTCACTTTCTCAACTGTTTCTTGTTGTTCATTCTGTGTTGCCCTCTATCAGTAAATATTTCCCAGTAAAAAAGCTTGGCCCAATGTGCTGTGTGATGTATCTGCTACTACAACTAATTCCAAAACTAAGTTAAACTTTGCTACACAGAAAACCAAAACTGTGAACAGGTAGACTATAGAATCAGTTACAAATAAGAAACTGGGGAAAGAAATACATCATACCTTTCATTGAAAAAGTTTTAAATTCTAAGTGTGTGCCCTCTAACAGCAAGATTGAATGTTCAAAAGCAGGGCACTTCTATGGGCTAGGCTTGTAAAGGCTCCAGGGCCATTAGCCTAGTACTCACCTATGAACCTATATATATAGATATATAGATATATATATATATATATATATATATATATATATATATATATATATACACACACACACACATATATATATACACACACACACACACACACACACACACACACACACACACACACACACATACATATATATATATTAAATGAGGGAGGGGAGAGACAGACAGGCAAGCAGCTAGCACTTTACTGCTTATTTTAGAGCTTCAGTGACTGATAGACCCAAGCTCAAACATCACTAATAACCATGTTGCAGAATATAAGGTTGGCAAGTCAGTCTAGCTCTCAGAATTTCAGTTTGTCTAGAACTAGCTATCCTGTGAAATTAAATGCAAAAATGAAAAACAGAAGTGACTAGTTCAGATGTAGTAACTTTTCAAAGTTAGGAACCAGGTCTGCCTCTGTCAGAAATACACAAATATGTGGTCCATTGTGCAAGAAACCCGGGTATGAATAAGGTTAAACTAATGGGACTAAGACAGCACATTTCTTACTGGCTTCACCCTCCTTGAGAGAGGAGGTAAAGCCTGAGGGTGGGTATTTGGCAAGGGGAATATAATCTTTTAATCCCTTCGCCTTGTACTTACTATGATTCTAAATGTTAAAAAGAGAGAAAGCAAACATAACTTACTGCAGGTCTCTTCCATTCAAAATTAACAGGGAAGCTCTGGCTGTAAAAGAGTGAAGAGTCATCTGCAATGAAATCTGGATCTTCGAAAAGACATCTTTGCTCCAGACATTCCTGCTTAATTTGCTGGTAGGTTTTGCCTTTGGTGTCAAAGATGCGAGTGTTTCTGTTAAGGATTGCAGAATAAATCCCACATTTGGCTGAAATTAGACCACTGCTACAAACTGTAACTTCTGCAGAAGACTGCAACTGCTGTTGCAGAGTCATGGATTCGACAGAGACTGGCATTTGGAGAAAAAAGGCAGGAAATGTTGCAACTAAAGCCTGATTCGGAGTTCTCACCAGCAGTTTACAAACAAAAAGGAAATTGTGTAACTTATTTCACTCTGAGTAAAATGGCACTTTAAGACAACAGCTGTACTATTTTATTTCTTCAAGTCGTTAAATATATTTAAAAGATGCAGTTACAGGATATTCTGTGACTCCAGAAGTTAACTTTTTGTAGTTCTTCTTTTCTTTAGTATTGTCTTTCTGACAAAATAATTTGCATCACATATATCTTTGATTTTACAGCCAGGCTTCAGAATTGTTACCAAGTTGTGATTCAAGTACTGTCATGTAAATAAAGGAATATTGTTCTCTGTCCTTCAGTCTTATGAGCCGAATGCAAAGTGCAAAACTCTGCTGTAAGAACCGCATACGAACATTGCTCTAAATTGCTTTTTCCCTCAGAGTTCCTCTACAGACTACACAAGCTGAGAGAGGCAGCTGTTCATTTCTCCATGCACCCAGTGAGGAAGTATGAGCCAGAGCAAGTGCTAAAAATAAATTGACATGGCATGATAGCAAGACATGATCATTTTACATGGTCACTGTGACCCCTGAGCATTTAAGTCTATTTTGGGGAGTTCATAGGTAAATGTGTTCAGTATCCTCTGCAAAATAATTCTTCTTTAAATCTCGTGTATTCTATTTTTATTCATACACATATTTATTTTATTTTACTTAATTATTAAGTGGGTATACCTATTAGGCATAGCTGCCCCTATTTAGAAGTGACCTGTGAGCAACGTCTGGTTAAGTGACTTTGTTATAGTCGCACAGAATAGGGATAGCATTGCGGCACTCCCCAGCCAGCGCAGAGTCTGCCCAGATTTTCACTTTCTATTCTCCCTTGGACATTATTTGCATTTCAGTGACTTTCTCTCCTACCTATCCATTTTTATACCTGTGTCCAAAATTAGGAAGGACAGAAACAGGAAACATTGTTTTTTTATAGATTTTGTCATTAGAAATGGAAATCTACTTTGGACATCTAACAATTCAGCACAGTAGATACGGTAATGAACTGCATTCTACAGACAATGGTTTGATTCCCATAGACGCTGAGCAAGCTACTCAATTTGTCCTTTGTTATCTTGTCACCCCTAAAAAGAATCAATTGATGCCTATGAGGCTTTCCATAGTTAAAACAACTAAAAATCTACCTTCTCAGCTAGCCTCCATCTTTCTAATCAGGTGATCTCTCTAACTACAGTATCTGCACTGTATTTGCATTTTGGGGGCTCTTGTCTGATGTTTCTTCCCCTTTGAGAGTGAAACTTTCTACATGAAGATTGCTGATTAAAAGTAGCAGTATTTTTTTTCTGTCATTCTTTCTTTCTCATGCTGTGCTTCCAAAACATATATGTACATGTTTGGACCATTAAACTGTTGTTCATACAATTTCTGCACTCTTCAAATTGCTTTCTTTCTGTACTATTGCCACCATTTTAAGGTATATGCAGCCTTTAAAGCTAGACAGGACTCTGCTTAGGATCCCTCCTTGGAATGCTATACAAACTCAAGAGCCCTCTGTCCAGCTCTTGGGTGCTAAAAGTAGGTGTGAAAAGTAAGTGCAACAGGTGTATCCCTGCAGGCACTGAGTTTATATATATATAAAAGAGAAAAAATATACCACACAAACATGTTATCCTGAACCTGATGATTAGTTAGTTTGTCCCTGAGGTAGTAGTAGTGTTATTGCCTCCAAACTACAACAATTCAGGGACATTTCATATCTGAACTTCATATAGTAAGGAGTAATTTAATTATTTTTCTGATTCTCACTCACTTCATACTGTTGGGGTGCACTGCGGTGGTGGTGCTGTGGTAGCATTGTCGCTTCACAGTAAGACGTTGCCCCGTTCGATTCTCAGTTAGAGCGTCTTCTGTGTGGTGACATGTGTGAATGGGCTTTCCTTCATTGAAGGTTGTGCATCAGGCTCAACAAATTGGCACGTAAAAATCTACTGCCAATCATTAGCGGACCGGAGTTCCGCTGTGGCGACCCCTAACCGGGAAAAGCCGAAAGACACAACAACAACTTCATACTGTTGGGGTCAGGGGAAGCCTGGACTCATTTCAGCCATCAACTGATGTGAGACAGAGAACCAATCTTGGACAAGACCCAGTCCATCAAAAGATATGCTCACACACTCACATGACCAGTTTGGAGATTGCCAAGCAAAGCAGATAGTATAAAACATAAGAAATAACATGTAATTTTGTTATATATTAAAAAAATCTACCAAGTAAATTAAATGTGTGATTACATTGCAGCATGTAAGATAAAAATGTAGCAGCACTGCAATACAGGTGAAGCTGTAAACCTAACAAAATCAAAACAAAACTGGCAGAGAAAATAGCCTTAGACTTGCTTATGAGTTACAGAAAACTTGTGTGGGTGTGATAGTTTTTTTTTTTTTTTTTTTTTTAGTATTATGGCTGTATATGAAGAATAAATTTTATTTAGCTTATTAATGTTTTGTTGAGCAGGTTAGCCCTACTAGGCTATTAACCTCTCTTCAGGGAAGACTTGAGGTAGTATTCATGCTGACAAGGAGAAAGTTGTCTGGAGTCAAAAATAAATTCCTCTACTCTTTTTGATAAATGCCGTGGGATCTTTAACATTTGCTAAGACCCCATCTCAGGCAGATGGGACCTCAGTTTAAGTTCTCATCAAAAGGGCAGCACACTCAGGATTGTTTTTGTGATATAAAAAAAAATGAGACCGCAATAAATCATTTCAAAACTTTTCCCATCTTTAATGTGACCTATAACCTGTACAATTCAATTGAAAAACAAACAAATCTGTTAGGGGAAAAATATAAAAAATAATAAATGTACAATACGCTGGTTGCGTAAGTGTGCACGCCCTTAAACTAATACTTTGTTGAAGCACCTTTTAATTTAATTAAAGCATTCAGTCTTTTTGGGTAGGAGTCTATCAGCATGGCACATCTTGACTTGGCAATATTTTGTCTATTCTTCCTTGCAAAAGCGCTCCAAATCTGTCAGATTGAGAGGGCATCTCTTGTGCACAGCCCTCTTTAGTTCACCCCCAATATTTTCTATTGGATTTAGGTCTAGGGTCTGGCTGGGTCATTCCAAAACTTTTATTTTCTTCTGCTGAAGCCATTCTTTTGTTGATTTGGATGTATGCTTGAGGTCATTGTCGTGTTGAAAGGTGAAATTCCTTTTCAGCTTCAGCTTTCTAGCAGATGCCTGAAGGTTTTGGGACAAAAGTGACTGGTATTTGGAACTGTTCATAATTCCACCTTGACTAAAGCCCCAGTTCCAGCTAAAGAAAAACAGCCCCAAAGCATGATACTGCCACCACCATGCTTCACCGTGGGGATGGTGTGTTCTTTTGGCAATGAGAAGTGTTGTTTTTGCGCCAAATGTACCTTTTGGAATTGTGGCCAAAAAAAAGGTCACCCTTGGTCTCAGCAGACCATGACACATTTTCCACTATGCTTTTGGGAGACTTGATGTATTGTTTTGCAAATTTTAGCTGGGCCTGGATGTTTTTCTGTGTAAGGAAAGGCTTCCGTCTTGCAACCCTACCCCATAGTCCAGACATATGGAGAATATGGGAGATTTTTGTCACATGTTGTACACAACCAGTACTTGCCAGAAATTCCTGCAGCTCCTTCAGTGTTGCTGTACGTCTCTTGGCAGTCTTCCTGACCAGTTTCCATCTTGTCTTTTCATCAATTTTGGAGGGACGTCCAGTTCTTTGCAACGTCACTGTTGTCCCACATTTTCTCCACTTTTTGATGACTGTCTTCACTGTGTTCCATGGCATATCCAATGCTGTGGAAGTTTTTTTGTACCCTTCTCCTGAGTGATATCTTTCAACAATGAGATCCCTTTGATGTGTTGTAAGCTCTCTGTGAAACATGGCTTTTGCTATAGCAGGCAACTGATAAATGTCAGGAAAATCCTACTAGGACAGCTGAACTTTATTTGGGGTTAATCAGAGTCTCTTTAATTGATGGCATGTGCATACCCAAGAAGACTGAATGCTATAATTAAATCAAAAGTTGCTTCAACAAAATATGCCCCTGTATCACATAAAATCTTTTCTGCTCTCCTCCTAACTTGCCACACCTCATCTCCTCTGCTTACCTCAGCTATTCTGTACTCCCTATCAGGAACTACTATCCTACAAACTATCTCTCACGCTATGACATATAGCATTATTTTCCAGATTCCATTCCTTCATTTTTATGCTTTGTACTACCAATAGGGAATTCAAAGTTTTGCTATCTATATACTAAGCTTGCTCAAATCAAACTAAGGTACGAAAAATCTCCTAGACTGTATATATGCCACTGTATAGAAATTTTCTGTCATTTGTGGATTGTGTTGTCATATAAAGACATGGAGCACTGATTGTATATAAGCCTCTGTACAGACATTTTTTTTGTCATTTGTTGTATTTGTACCATTATGTTATGAAGCTTTTCTCCCCGGGCCTCCACTGTAAATGGATCTTGTTCCAGTCGGACTTTCCCGGTAAAAAATGTAAAATAAAATAAATAAAAAATAAAAATTAGTTTAAGGGTATGCACACTGGTTAACTCATTTTATTGTACATTCTTTTTAATTTTTTATATTTTTTCCCCTAACATAGTTGTTTGTTTTTGTACAGGTTACAGGTCACGTTAAAGGTGGGAACATTTTTGATATGATTTATTGGGGTGTCATTTTTTTTATATCACAAAAACCTGACATTTTAACAGGGGTGTGTGGACTTTTTATATCCACTGTGTATATATATATATATATATATATATATATATATATTTGTTTATTTTTGCACTTGGCTTTAACTCATCACAGTTGACCGTTTGTTGTTGTAAGGTCCTCTTCTCATCCACCGACCATAATCAGCCTTCCCTAGCCTCCTGCAGGCTACTCCTGATCCATGTCTGTAGCTAATGAGGAAATCAAGGAACCTGGGGCAGTGTCACACTGCTGCCTGAGAGGATTTTCCTAATTTTCTGCCCATCCTACACTCATCTGGTAACACCCTGAGGGCATCACGTGCAATAGGTGTCAGTGCTGAACTGCTCCCTCTCATGTATGCAAGGGGCTGATGTCAGCCAGACATATCACCCACCCTCTAGCAGCACTCAACCTTGTTGTTTCCCTTGTCTCTTCCAGGAAAATCAGATTGCACTTGTGTATCCCAAGCACACACGCCTCCCTCCTACCCCTCCTCTCAGATGGACATGCCCATCCTCTATACCTGCACTATCAAGCACCTGAGATGCTATTCAAACCCTGGTTGCAAAGGCCATAGTCAGGGCTTTATCTGTCTATGCCACTGACACAGGCTGCAAATATTCTAACCTAAAGATTTTAAACTCTTTGCTGTATACCATAAGGAATGGTTACTGCAGAACATACGAATACATGGACAGCTTACTCCAATTACTTCTCAGTTTGCTACTTTAATAACAAGCCCCTACAAAAAAAAACTTTTATAAATTCAGCGATACAAGGTAAAATAATATGCAACTTAAGATAAACAAAATGCTTCCAAATTCACTCAAAAAATGTCGGCACTCCAATTAATTTATTTTGTAAAGTTCAGAGCTTTTGTCACATTAACATGCAGGGACTCCATTACATTTCTGATGAAGTCCCTGCATGTTAATGTTACAAAAGTAATGGGACGAAAGTGCTTAACTTTACAATATAAATTAATTTCATTATGTGTTGGACAGCTGACATTTTTTGAGTGAATTTGGAAGCTTTTTCAGTCTCCTTGCTGACTGGGTGTTACTTTTTTTTAGTCTTGGTTCATTGTTTGTTTAAACACAAGCTTTTCTCTCATTTTTGGTTCATAATTTTATAGGTGGTAGGATGCCATGTATATATTAGCTGATGGGTTAGTTATAACCAACTTAAGCTTTTTAGTGCTACACACTGGTGGGTTCTGAAGGGGTATTTGCTGTAAATTTAGCAACTTTGTTTTTAGTACTGTTTTAAGTTTTGATTTTTGTGATGCCTAGGTTTAAGGATGGGAATGCCATAAAGATGTTTAGGGAGGAGATAAATACTGGCATGTGTAGTTTTAGTTGCATTGCTGAGAAAGTTTTTGGCTCTATAAAGCATTTTAGTTTTTGGTGAGTTTTTCTTATGCAATTTTGTATATGCAGGTAGAATTTAAGATAATCATCCACTATATTCCCTAATAGTTTATTACGAGAACTGACTTCAGTGGTGGTATTATTAAGAGAAAGGACTTAATTTTTTTTTTCATGAGAGAGGGATTGGGGGGTAGTAGTTTAGTTTTTCCTAGGGTTGAGCATGAATTGTGAGTTACAAAGCCATGTTTCAGTGGCTGTTAAAGCTTCCTGAGTAATTTTTTGGAGGTATGCCATGTTGTCAGCTGTGCAAATGAATGTGGCGTCATCTGTGTACTATATTAGGAAAGCCTGATGTGTGGAGGGTGTTGGTGAGAATGTTAAAGAGGAGGGGACCATGGATAGAGCCTTGTGGTACACCAGTGCTGACTGGGAGGTATGGAGAGAGAGTGCAGTGCCATTTTACTAACTGATACCTATTAGATAATTAGCTTTTGAACCACAGAAGGGTGGACTGAGTCAGACCTAATAAGAACATTTGAAGAAAAAGCTTACTGTAACAAACCATGTTGAAGTCTTTAGACAAGTCTAGAAATAAGGAGTAAACTAGTTTGCTGTTATCACTAGCTTTATTGACAATATCTATATAGGTTAGAAGTGCAGTGTTAGTACAATGGGAAGGACGGAAGCCATGTAGTGTGGGAGACAGGAGCTCTTCCTGCAGGAGATAGTTCAACAATTGTATTTGAATACATTTTTCAAATATTTTGGAGAATAATAAAAGTTTTTCAATTCCTGTAAATCTAAAAATAGCCCCTGGAGTTTTTATTTTATGCTTGTAAAGTACATTTGTACCTCTAGAACATCTTATGTTGCTTAAATGTTCACTGATTCAAGTTTTAAAACAACTAGAAATGTTACATACATAAAACGTTGTACAGGAAAATGTTACTTAATAAATAATCTATTTAGAATTGCAAATGATTACCTGATTCACATTAAACATTTGATTGATATTGGCAGAAGAATATTCTTTAGATTAATTTACATATGTACAAAAAGAACAATGTCCACAATGGGAACAACCCCTTAAAACTTGCCCGTCTGTATTTATTTTCTTTGATTGGGTCAGTGAAGATACATTTCTATGGTAATCATTTTAAATTTGTAAAATATCATGGCCCTTCTGTAAGTAAATGTACACATATCAGGTATAACATTAGCTACTTCCTCATCAGCCAAACAAATTTGCCAATATTTGTTACCAACCAAATTTGTCAATATCTGTTAATCAATCTTTGGAAAGATGATGTATTGGGCCCAAAAATAGTTGTCACAGAGATGTTTACACTACTAGCAGGCTGCTGATTTATACAACATACAAGTTTCCCTCTTGATTGGACTCTAACCAATAGGCCCACACTATCCCATCAATCTGGTTGCCTCCCTGACGTCCTCAGTGACCATCTACCCACTAACTTACTAAGACAATCTGTTCACCCTCAAAAATGTACCATATATAAACAAATTCGTAACAAAAAAAAAAATCTTGCCCCACATATTAATTTCCACACTCAAACAATGCAACTGGTCCCCACTAAACGTCCTACAGTTAGACAGTGCAGTAGAATACTTTAACAGCATGTTCTTAAGCATTCTTGACAACCTTCTCCACCCAGAACTATAAGAGTGAAATACAACTATGTTCCCTGGTTAACAAATGACACAAAACAATTGCTCAAAGACAGACATAAAGCTTGGACTCACTACCAAATCAATAAGAATCAAACTACACTAGACCACTACAGACTACTAAGAAACAGAGCAAAAAAATAAATTATTAAATGTGACAAAAATCAGTACTACACAAATCTACAGCAAAAGCACCATAATAATCCACATAAATTCTGGGCCACCATAAAGCAACTATTACAACCTGGACTTGTCTCCAGTCCTACCCCCAACATTTCAGACTCCACATTAAGCATTGCAATACAGTTTAACATTCATTTCATTAATACCATTCATTCACTAACCAATACTAGTATTAATCCCACACCTACCCTAACAACACACCTCACTGTAACCATTAATGCTCTCTTTTAAACCCGTCCAAACCAATGTCATTAACCCACTACCACCGCTGCTGATAATCTACCCACTGAATTTATAAAACTTGCTGCTGATGCCATTGCATTTGCCATCTATATCTTGATCAACCATTCCATTACAGAACATTATGTCTAGTTTCACCTTATTTAACCTTTTACTCTCCTTTTCAGTAACATCTCTCTTATTCTTTATCATCTTCTTCTTTCTCTTACTCTTCCTTGTCTATACTTTCAATCATGCTTCTTTCTATGTTCTGTCACAATCTCCATCACTCTTTTGTGTTATTCAATTTCTGTATACAGCTTGTTCATTGCCACAATATTGTTGTTGTTACTACTGTTGCACTAATCTACTATTTTGCAAAATGTTAAGTGAATGAATGAACGAATGAATGAATGAAGTAATTAATTAATTATTATTTTGTTGTTTGTAATGTGGAGATTTTCTCCCCGGGCTTTCGCTGAAAATGGACTTCTTGACCAGTCTGACTTTCCCTGTAAACAAATGTCAAATAAATAAATAAAAATAAATATTTTTTTTTCTTTTCACAGGCCAGACTTCTAGCATGTAATAAAGTCTTATTATTATAATATCGAGATGTAACTGTATGAGTTAAATCATTAGCTTGCATCTCAAAGTCAACATCCCAAGCACAAATATGTCTAATTCTCAGGAATTGAGACTTGGGTATATTTTCAGTGATATGAGCATCAAGTAATGCATTTTTATGGAAAACATGCAATTACATAGAGTAGGCTCAATAGTCACATCATCCATTTTAGTCACCCTCACATCCATAAATGGTACACTATGTTAATTACATCCAGAACTAAATGTTAGACTTAATTTATTTTCATTAAGCCATAACAAAAACTATTTTAAATCAATAATATCAGAAGTTCTTACTAACCAACAATCATCTAGATAATCTTGCCCTATATCCATAGCATAAAGAAAAAATATTTCTGAACTCATAAATCAAAATAATTTCAACATAACCTATGAACAGGTCGGCATAAATGGGGGAAAATGAAGCCCCCAAAGCTGTGCCCTTAACCTGTAAAAAAATTCATAATGATAGAAAAAAAAAACATTCTTGGTTAATACATGTTCAGTTAGACATAACATAAAAGTGTTAAAACCAGGTGGATATAAATTAGCTTTATTCAACCAATATTCAACAGTTTGCAATCCAATTGAGAATGTTAGTATATAATACTTGAACAGCCAAAGTTAATATATACCATTTTTCCATTTGACAATCTTGTAAAATTTGAAGAAATTATGTTGTATCCTGTATACAAGATATCACCAGAGGGAGCTAGGGTTTTAAATAATCAGTAAGAAAACAGGATAAAGGTTCAGTTAAAGAGCTCTTACCAGAAACAATATGTCTCCCTGGTGGACTGTTACTGCTGTGTCTTTCGACTTTTCCAGGTTAGGGGTCGCCACAGTGGAACTCTGGTCTGCTAATGATTGGTAGTTGATTTTTACGTGCCGAGTTACCAGCTCTGCCGCACAACCTTCAACGAAGGTGCGCCCATTCACGCATGTCTCCACGCAGAAGCCGTTCTAGCTGAGAATAAAAATACTGTGCCTTAGGATCATTTACCATCAAGTACCAAGCATTTTTATTAGTGATTATCCTTTCCTTGACTGTTAGATTCAAATTTTAAACTTGGAGGATCTAGCAGCGTCTTACTATAAAAATGTGCATCCATTAATTGTGACAAAGCCACTTGATTATAAGCCTTCAAGTCCCAAACCAATATGGCACCCCCTTTATCAGCATTGCTGATAATCATATTTGAATTCCATCCTAATGTATGCAAAGACTGTTAGAGTGATACTGTTAAATTACTATTTATAGACTGGTTAGCAATACTTGTCAAAGATGGATTAAAATGCAATTTTTTCAGTCTTCTCAAAGGCTGCCACACACTTATTATAAGGTGGATTATAACTAGATGTTTACATTTAAATACCACTGTAGTCTTTTCAGTTTGTTTGTTTGTTTGTTTGTGTCTTTCGGCTTTTCCCGGTTAGGGGTCGCCCCAGCGGAACTCCGGTCCGCTAATGATTGGCAGTTGATTTTTACATACCGGCTTGCCAGGCCTGACATACAACCTTCAACTAAGGTACACCCATTCACGCATGTCTCCACGCAGAATATGCTCTAGCTGAGAATCAAACTGGAGAGCGTCTTACTGCGAGGCGACAATGCTACCACAGCACCACCACCGCAGGTACTGTAGTCTTTTCAGTATCAGCCATAAAAATAATTTTAAATTAATTAAACGGCCAAAATGTTTAACATCTTATACCAACTGGAATTCAGCAACAAGTGCCATAGGAATAAACTTGAGTCTTTCATTAAATAATGTTACTTGACAAGATGATAAACTGTATTTAAAAACATTATGCACTAAATCATTAACAGCCTTTATTTTGTATTGTTCATCAGGCTTTATTATAGCTGAAACACATCTTGATCTGTTTCTGTGTTAATGATTTACTCTATTGATCTTTCCATTAAAGCAGAAATGTTGTATTTCATCATTACACTCTGCAACCCCCAATTTAGATCACTTGGATGGGTCCACTTTGATATTAGGTTTAGCAAAAAAAGATTCAATGAATCATACTTTCCAAATCTTTTTTAGATCTTGAAATAAATCTACATTGGGAGAGGGATATGCCTTAGGTAATAAACCCCTTCCCCACACCCACGCAGTTAAATCATCTGCTCCATAGTTTTAGCACCTTGTATTGGTTATAGTTAGCAAAATTGTGGCCATAAGCTGCCTTATTCTGATGCACTTGATCTCTGCATCTACTGCTTAGGCCCAGAACACCTTAATGTGCATTATGACATTTGTTTTAATCCGCAGGCTATAGCAGACCGGAAAAACAAATTAGTCCTAAAGGGTCTTTGTCTACTTCTTTTTCAGAAGCAATATCTGTGGCTTAACCCGCTAAAGTAGCTTCCAAGGACACTCCAAAAAGTCCCTAAAAAGTCAGGTTCTTCAACTCCATCATCAATGGAGCCTCCACTTAAAAAAATTAAGTTGGATCCAAAGCCATCCAGCTCCAAGGCAGCATCTCCTAAAGTGTCTTTGGATCAGAGTACTTTGGCTCCGAAGATGCTTCCTCAGGTCCAATACACCCTGGTTATAGATCCAGTCCCTCCTAGGGTCCCATCTCCATTCCTTGAGAGACGTTACTCCAAGTCACCATCTACTGCTTCATCTTGTTCTTCCTGGAGTTTCACTGAAGCCGACATGGACAGAATGATAAGGAAGTTTCTCTCAGTACAGATGCAGATGGAGGTTCTTCCATCTCTGACTCCCTTGGGTCAGGAAGCCTTAGCCAGAACTACCCCTCCAGTACTGGCTCCTTCTCTGATCTGACACTTCGTTTTGGAGTCCTTGGATCTGAGTTTGCTGAGACCACCTGGTTTGGCTCTGAGAGTACTGGTGTCCTTGGATCCGAAGGTTTCTCTGAGTGCTCCGGCTCTGATGAGATCAGAGCCAAATGGCTCTTGGAGCCGAAGCATCCCAGTCAGATCCGAGGTGTTGGAGTCGACTCAGAAGTTTTTGGAGCCATCTCTGTCCCTTGAAGCCTCAGCCCTAGACAGCTTGGCTCTGACATCTGCCTTGGGTGGACTGTATTTGGGGCAGATGGTGCCAATGGAACAAAAGCATGGCTTCTTGGCTCCATTGGCTTCCTTCTCTCCAGGATGGTCTGCCTTTGAGGTAGTGCAGACAGTTTTCTCTGCTTTGGCAGAATGGATGTCTCTCCTCCTTCAGATCTTTCTTCAATGTCTCTTGTATATCTGCGCCAAGAACCTCAACATTCGACTCAACAGGGACAGCCAGTTCAACCCCCCCAGGCTACCCAGAAGGGTGTTACCCTCTCTTCTGAACATCCCACAGATGAAGTATCCCAGAAGGGGAAGTGGAAAAGCAGGCAGTTAGATTACCCTCAGGAATCTATGATGGAAGACACAGTGGAAGACGCAGATTCAACAAAGGGGAAGGATCCCATAGATCACCTCCCAAAGGCATCTCATTTGGAGACATTGTGGAGATCCACAAGCAATGGGGTGGTTAGTCCTCCTAAAATCCTTCTCTGGAGGAATCAGTGTTTCTAGAGGCATTTGCATCTGGCCCATCTACCTCCTGGGTAATTCTGCCCATTGATGAGCTCATTGATTTGATCTCTTAGTGGGCTTGGAAGGAACCTGATGTGGTTGAACCTATCACTAAAAGACTAGACTGAAGTCTGGCACCTACGAAAGGAAGGGAACACTGGAGCAAGGGAGTACCGGTAGATGCCATGGTCGTGGCAGTGACCATGAAAAAGGAACTTTCTGAACAAAGTTCCACTGTCCAGCCCTCTAACAGATACTCCAGGGTTTTGGCCAGGTTCAGGAAGTGTGGCTATGCTTCAGGGACCTTTGTTCTTAGGTCACTGAATTACCTGGCATATTTCATAAAAAGATTTGATTAAGGAATTGTCAGATACTATTTCAGGGACCTTTGCTGCAGAGGATCAAGCTTCAGTAGCCTTATACTTGGCAACCCTTCAGTCCATCTCAAATTCATCCATAAGGCTTATCTTTCATGCAGCTGAGGGTACCTCAAGGCAGTGGGTTCAGGCATCTCAATAAGGCGACATGCCTGGATGTGCTTGTGTGATTTTGCAGAGCCCTTCAAGTCTTCTTTCATCAGTCCTCCCTTTCACAGATCTTCTCTGTTTGACCCTAAAGTGAAGCACACACTCTGCAGGTGTGAGAAAGATAGAAAGACTCTCTCAATACTGTAGGAGTATGTTTTTCGACCTCCTCAAAGGATCTTTTCTAGGAACCAATGAGGGGGATGAAAAATGTGGTTCAAAGAAATCACAGGGTCCTTTCCATGATCCACGTGGAGATGGTTCCCCAGAGGCAGAGGGGGAACGCTAATTGAGGATGCCCCCCATGCAGCAGAGATGGTTCACAAAACCAGGGGTCTGAGACACCTTCTCTGACAGGCTGTACTAGTGCTCCTGAAAGGAGGCTTAATTGTCCCCCTCTGGAGGCAATCAGGGGTCATTTATCTCTGCACCAGAAAGCCTGGCTACATATCACAAAAGACAATAGGGTACAGATAATTATTTCCAGAGGTTACATAATTTCCTTTTCCCTTCCACCTCCATTCTCACAAAAGTTTCTCAGTGTTCCACCCAATCACAGAAAAGCAGCAGCACTGGAAATACAAAAGCTGCTAGATAAAAAAAAAAGAGTCAACCACTAGATCAGAAAAGATCCAGAACTTACTCAAGATTCTTTTTAGTGTCAAAGAAAAGAGGGGACTGGAGACCAATTCTGGATCTCAGCAAAGTGAACAAGTCAGTTTGACACTCACAGTTTCAGATGGTCATGGTTCAGTCTATCATGCTGCTTCTAAGCATGGATGATTAGATGTGCGCCATAGACCTTCAAGACGCGTACTATCACACAAAAATGAACAGGCGGTCCAGAAGATTTTTACGCTTCTGGCTGGGAGCCAATATTTATCATTTCTGAGCCCTGCCCTTTGGTCTCACTACAGCTCTAAGGTGTTCACCAAATGTGTGGCAGTGGTGGCAGATCACTTGAGACTACAAGGACTCAGGATGTTTCCATATTTAGATAACTGGGTCATTACCGCTCCGACCAAGCATTTACTCATATTAGCGATAGACCGGGTACTCCAAACTTACTCCCTTCTGGGAATTACAATAAACTACAACAATATCAGCCCCAAGCTACATCCATCTCAAACACTGGAATTCATAGGAGCAAAATTCAATACAGTATCTACTATAGCTTTTCCTCCCCTAAACAGTGCAAACATTAAGGTTCCAGGTTGCAAAAATTATTCACAACACCAAAATTTCAGCCTAATTAATTCTTCAAGCCTAGGGGTCAATATCAGCAGCCATAATTATTGTTCCCTGGCAAGATATCATATGAAAATTCTTCAGTGGATGTTAGCATCGCAATGGTCAAGTCTTTATCAAAGAATGTCAGTTCAAATTAGGATCACAAAGACATGCAAGAAGTAACTTTGGTGGTGGATTAGATCAAATCAGCTTTTATAAGGTTGCCCATTCATTCTCCCTCTACCCAAAGTGATAGTGAACACAGACACATCCTAAATTGGGGGGGGGGGGCACTTGGTCCCCTGAACAGGCCAGTTTGTATATATATATATATATATATATATATATATATATATATATATATATATATATACACACACACATATATATATATATATATATATATATATATACACACACACACACACACACACACACACATATATATATATATATATATATATATATATATATATATATATATATATATATATATCCTGGAGATAATGATCTGCCTCTGGGGACAATTGTGATCCAGGCAGACAATATGTCAGTAGTTTGGTACATCAACAAACAAGGAGGAACCAGATCTTATCCCTTGTGTCAAGAAGCCCTCAGAGTGTGGCAATGGGCGATCTCACCCAACCGCTTTCTGATACCAGTGCACATTTTGGGGAAGCCCAACGTGATAGCAGACAAATCAAGCAAGTACATTCTTCTACCTCACGAGTGGTCCCTCAACAAAAAGTGATGGAGGCAATTTTTTTTGTCAATGGGGCCAGACTTGCTGCAATCTTTTTGTCTCCCCCCTGAACAAGTGTAATAGTTTATTTGCCCTAATCTCCCCAACAGGGGAATCACAGAGGGATGCTCTGCTCCATGACTGGCACTCTGGTCTTCTCTATACTTATCCACCAACCCCTCTGATTCCCAAATTCCTACAGAAAGCTGTAATGTTGAAGAGCAAAGTCATCCTCATTGCACCTTATTGGCCTCGACAAGTTTGGTTCCCCTTTCTTTGGCCTCATCTTCTTTACCCACTTTGGATTCTGGATGCATTTCCAGACCTACTGTCTCACCTGACAGAACTGATTCAACCAGACATCTCAAACATCAGTCAACAGCATGGTTTCTCCACTTCAATTAATAGCCAAACAATTTATGCTCTCATCCTCTGTCCATACTTTTGTCTTCACATAAAGCTTCCACTAGGAAACTCTACAAAAGTAAGTGGAAGAGGTTTATTTGCTGGGTGCATCAAAAACATATTGACCCCTTTTCAGCCCCTACACAAAGTATACTAGAGTTTTTGGCAGAAACTTTTAATGAGGGAGGTAGCTCCTCTACCACTAAGGTTCATTTGGCAGCAATCTCTAACTTTCATGTAGGAGTTGACAACTGTTTGCTTGCCTCTACCAAGATATGCAAGGCATTCCTAAAAGGTACTATTTTACTTCAACAATCTTACAAAGATCCTATGCCTTCATGGGATTTGAATCTTCTATTGCAGATCTTAATTCATTCCCCCTTCAAACTGGGTCTATATTATATGTTCTAAGTCTGAAAACTTCGAATCTCATATGATTGACTCCATATGAGCGAAGTTTTCAAACTTCGACTGTTCAATATAAACAAAATAAAAATTAAAAAACCTACCTGCAAGCCCCCCTGCAACCTCCAAACAACTCGCTACTTAAATATACCAACTCCGAGATCGCACTACATTGAAAAGAAGGGAAATATTCCCCATGGCAATCTCCATTGTAACATTCGATGTTTGAAAACTTCGCTCATATAGGTTCATAGGTAGATACTGGGCTATTGACCCTAGGGCATAATTAAGCCTAGCCAAACTGTTTTGGCTTGCACCTCCCAAATGGTTTAGTTACCTGCGCCTCTGTCTAGCAGAGTCACAGAAGTGATTCCCTGGGTGAATTTCCTGTTCCCCATCCACTCATCAAGATTTTTCTTGAAGAGTGCTAATGAGGAGCTCTGCCTGACATATATGGGGACTTTATTCCAGAGCAAGTGGAGTCTCTGGGACATGAATCTATCGCTCCAACAAGTCCTGTTTATTGTTGAGGTCAGGTTTAGATCCCTAGAGCATGTAGCTCGGGTAGATTGGGTTTTCCTTACATGGAGCATTTTCAGCAAATTGGGGTTAGACATAGCCTTGTATGTCAGGCAGAGATCACCTCTGAGCAGCCGGTATACAACCGAAAACAGTTGAAGTTTTTTTAGCCTGGTAGCATAGGGTATATGTTTTAGGCCCGTTATCCTCTTGGTGAGGTATTTCTGAGGCCTCTCCAGTTGTTGCAGGTGTCTAGTAAGGTACATCCCAAATGGGGCATTGTACTCAATAATGGGCCTAATGAGTGATGAGTAGAGGGGGACAATAACTTCCCTTTTTCTAGATGCAAACCCCTTCATGATAATGAGGGCCATGTAGAAGGATTTTCTAACCAATTTAGCAATGTGGTTATTGAAGGAGTGGTTACTATCCACCTGGGTCCCTAGGTCTCTTATCACACTCTCTGTGTTAAGTGAGCTACCACCCATGTGGTAGTTCGTAGGTACTTGTTTTTTCCCGAAGGGGATGACAATGCACTTTTTGGCATTTAGTTTGAGGCCATGATTTTGGCACCATGTATCTGTTTCAGTAAGCCCCTTTTGAAGGATATCTACATCAGCAGGAGTCTCAGTTATGGCGCCCAGTTTGCAATTGTCTGCGAACTTTGTTAGCCATAGTCCCTCTGTGTTTGCTTGTACCTCAGAGAAGTAAATACTGAACAGGAGAGGTCCCAAGACTGAGCCCTGGGGTACTCCACTTGTCACAAGTTTGGAGTCAGACCTAGCGTTTCCTATTTTCACTGTATGGGTTCTGTCTGTGAGCCAGTTAGCAACCCATCTTATGATGTAAGGGTTTATATTTAGATTATTGAGTTTGTCTATAATTACTGAGTAGGGAATAGTATCAAAGGCTTTTTCAAGGTCAAGGTATGCCGTGTGAACCACCTTTCCCTCATCGATTGCTTTGGTGACCGTCTCGAAGAAGTCAACCAGGTTTAGGATTCATGACCTACCCTTTACAAAACCAAACTGGGTAGGGTCTAGGGTTTGTAGGTTCCCAATGTTGTTGTCTATGAGTTCCATGATGATGTGCTCCATGGCCTTACAGATGAGGCTCATCAGGCTTATGGGGCGATAGTTCCTGGGGTTGGTGGTGGCTCCTCCTTTGTGAAGCAGGACAACTGTTGCTGTGCGCCACTCAGTGGGCATGTAGCCTGAGGAAATGCTGTGGTTGAACATGGTATTCAGGTGTGGGATTAGTTTGTTTTGGAGTTCATGTATCACGCAGCCTGGGATGCTGTCTGGTCCCATGGATGCTGTGTTCTTTGCATTAGAAAGTGCCGTTTTCACCTGGGTGTCCATGATTATGGGAGCAGCGCAATCTTCTGGTATAGGTATGGGCCCTTTAGGGAGTGAAGGTGGGTAAAGTTTGCACTGAACCTATCTGCCAGTATATTGGCGATATCAGTTGGTTCCATGAATTTTTAACCATTATGCTATAGCTCAGAGCAGATCTGAGAGTTGCCTTCTTGACATAGCCAAAAAATACTTTGTGGTTGTCTTTGGTGTCCATTGCAATTTTTCTTTCAAAGCTCGCCTTTGAGGATTTTATAAGGGATCTTAGCTTTTTGCTAAGGTTGGTCAGGGTGATCCTCCATTCCTGGGTTTTTACTCTTTTTTTGTAATAATTTCTTCCTTCTATTATAGAGCTTGTTTATGGCTGGGGTCCACCAGACTGGCTTCCTTTTTTTGGAGGAATTGGTCTTGGTTTTGTTCGGAATACCATGGTCCATGCACTCATGTAAGTGCTTGTAGAGTGCTTTTGTGTAGGCTACAGCAGATTCGACCAAGTTGTCATTCTGCATAGGGGTGATTAAGTTTGCCACCTCCATTTTAAGCAGCATAATGTTTGCTTTGGAGAAGTTTTTCACTGTGCTTTTCTTGAGGGGGGAGAAAGGGTGGTATGTGGATATCAAGGATGATGAGTTTATGGTCTGATCCAACCAAAAAGGGATTTACCTCAGGTGTGGAGCACTTATCCCCCATGTTGGTGATGACCAGGTCCAGTATATTGTTGCCCCTTGTAGGGGTGTGGATAATCTGGTCCAGGACATTTGAGTTAATATATTCTAGGAAGCACTGCACAAAGGTATTAGTGCTTGAGTAGTTTTCCCAGTTGAAGTTGGGGTAATTGAAATCACCCAGTATTAGGGTGTTTGGTTGGACCCTCATGTTTTTTAGTACCTCAAGGAATGAGGAGTGGGGGTCTTGGGGCATGGATGGTGATCTGTAGCAAGCTACAATCTGGATTGCAGTTTTGCCCATTGTCAGTTGCACTTGGATGATCTCTGAGGCATCATACTTTGCAACTAGTCTGGAGGTGTGGTTATCCTTGATGAATATGGATATGCCTCCTCCCTTGGTGTTTCGGTCCAGGTTTTGTGGCCGAAATGTGTGGTATGAGTTGTAGCCTGGAATCGCTGGGGTGCTCTCTTGAGCCCTGAACCTGGTCTCAGTTACTGCACAAATATCGATGTTCTCCATTTTGAGAAGGGCCTTGGTTGAGTGCATTTTGAGGTTTAAACTCCTGGCGTTGAGCATTATTACCCTAATTTTTTTGTCACTGGTACTTATTACGGTGGTGGGTTTGTCTTTTGAGCCTTGCCTAAAATAAGCACTATGGGGGTGGCAAGAGCCTTGGCCAGTATCCTGAATCCCAGGGGTGACAGGTGCAAGCCATCTCTCGCGAAGCATCGTGGCTTGTCAAAAATGTCATCCCAGGCAGACAGATACTGGATCCCCTTTGAATGACACCAGAAGCTTAGCCAATTGTTTGAAATTTCTAATTTTTCCTTGTACTAAGGTATCATTCTTGGTGAAGGTAAGATGCTACTCGGGGCTAGGGTCATACCTGCCTTGGTTACATGATCAGAGAGCTCTTCTATGTCTCTTTTCATGTAGTCCAGGGAGGTACATCTCAGGTCATTCACACCAACATGTACAATGACAGAGTCATATTTGTACTTGTTATGAAGTGACCTGAGTGCCTGTGTGATGTGGTGGATTCGGGCGCCCGACAAGCAGCTGACAGTAACCTTCTCTTTGTCCAACCTGGACAGTGGGACATTAGTGTGCCTGACTATGGAGTCCCCTATTACAAGTGTGTTAGGTATGATGTTCTGCTTTATGGGCTGTGGTTGTGTGGCACACTGGTTTTGGAGGTTATGTGTTGGTTGCGGTATGTTTGTGAGTAGAGGTTGCTTGCGTGTCTGCTTTGGAGGTTTCTGTTGTTTCCGCAGATTTTTATTTAGAGCCTCCGAGTATGTCTTTGTGTATCTATGTGTGGGATTTGCAGTTGCAGGTGTGGTGGGTCTATGTGTGGTGAGTGAGATGTTGCAGGTTGTTACCTTTCCTCTTGACTGTCTATTCCAGTTGTGGCTGGAGAGAGCTTTGCCTCAAGTTTGGCTGTGTAAGTGCATCTCTCGCAGATTTTGGTGTCATATGGTAAAAGGAGAGGATTGTCTGTGTACATGGGGTAGTTGTGACATTGCCTCAAGATGCCCAGATTCATCAGGTGAACAGGAGAATACACTGGGAACTGGCCTTTGGACATGCCTGAATGGATTGAGGAGCTAGCCCGAAAGCACTAATTTGAGTGCTAAAACTTGAAGAACTGACTAGTACTAAGGGAAAAGCTAAAGAGCAGACTCTGTGGAGCCAGGGATAGTTTAACCCTAGCTAACCACCTCTGCAATATGCACAAAACCGCACAAATGTGTTTTTTACATCAGAAAGATAAAAGAGATAGAAATTAGCCCAAAATGGCCAATAAAACTACAATTTCTGGGCTGAAACCACTCTTCCATGGAAAGGTAGGCTGTTCAAAGCTCCCCACTCTTACTGGTGAACAGAGTAACTTCCTTCTATCCAAGTAAGGATATGGGCAACACATAAGCTTAAACACAGTCCAGGTACCAGCAAATATCTGAATCCAGACGTTTCTAGCTTAGAAAGGCGGGAAATAGGAAGATTTTGTTTGCTTTTTTGGGGTTTTTTTCCAAAAATATAGCAGATACAACAGAAAAAACACTTTTAAGGTATAGAAACAGCTATTGCACTTGAGTGTGAAGCCAAATACAATTAAATAATGCAATATACAACAAAACTGACTTTTTTAAAGTGCAGGCAGTAAATAAGTAAGAAAATTAGCTTCTAGAGTATCAGTAAATGCCAGAACTGAGTGATTAGGCATAATTAACAATGAAGAGCAAGAAAAAAACAGAAAAAAGGTACTTAAACACTCCAAAGTCTCTCTATTCTCTCTCTGGTGCTGTAGGACTCTACAGGACACCTGACAGGATCTTGCTGAGCTAATACAAGTCCAAAAAATGCGCAAATGTGTTTTTTATATCAGAAAGATAAAAGAGATAGAAATTAGCCCAAAATGGCCAATAAAGCTACAATTTTTAGGCTGAAACCACTCCTCCAAGAACAGGTAGGCTGTTCAAAGCTCCCCACTCTCACTGGTGAGCAGAGTAACTTCCTTCTATCCAAGTAAGGATATGGGCAACACATAAGCTTAAACACAGTCCAGCTACCAGCAAATATCTGAAACTGGACTTTTCTTGCTTAGAAAAGCGAGAAATAGAAAGATTTTTTTTCCAAAAGTATAGCAGATACAACAGAAAAAACACTTTTAAGGTATATAAATGGCTATCTCACTTGAGTGTGAAGCCAAATGCAATTAAATAATGCAATATACAACAAAAACAACTTTTTTAATGATGTCAATCATATGAGATTCGAAGTTTTCAAACTTTGAACTTACTATATAAACCCTTCAGACCAGCAGGAAAATATGATCTTAAATTTCTCACTTAGAAGGCAATTTTTTTTAGTGCCTATCACCTCGGCTAGGAGAATTTCAGAACTCCAAACTCATTTTACAATATCTATGGCAACCTGTTAGTATTTTTATCCAACCATTCCATGGATGACATATGTGCAGCTGCTACATGGGCTAATTACTCATTGCAAACTGGATCTCTTCTGGAGGGGAAGAATAGCATTTGGTTCAACCGTGCTCAGGAACATCCTTCATTAGAGTTCTAGTGGGATATCAGGTTGGTGGGGACTCTGTCCCAATGGTTGAGGAATGAATGAAAACTGACAGCATCAGACAAAAAAGTTATGTAGTTATCATAACGTTCCATCTGTGTTATTCATTTTCATTCTTCTTCAACTTCCCACCCACAAACCCCCAACCTTTGTCATCATGGACTTCTGGACAAATGAGATGCTATTAAGACACCACTGTATCTTGTATGAAGCTCCAGATACTGGTTTCCTTTGTTAGGAACATTAGTCCAATATTTAGTATTTATGTCGTCTAGCAAACAAGATTTGAGATATGTTAGGGTTTGGTGCATTATGGGTAGGGAGGAGCTTGAGAGTTTCAGTTGGCCATGAACTATAGTAATGGCTGAGTAGGATCAGAGGTTTGGATCTGAACTCAATGGTTGAGGAAGAATGAAAATGATGAACAACACAAATGAAATATTGTGGTAAATACATAACTTCTTTTTAAAACCTGCTACATCAGATTACCAAGCAAGTTAACAAAGACACCTATTTACAAATTAAAATTAATAATAATCACTAAACTTATGACTATATGACCAGTAAGGGGGCAGGTATGGGTGTTGGATATCGTTGTAGCTGTAGGAGTAATGAATTTGGCAATTGTATACTTTGCGGTTAGCTCAATTATTTTTTGGCATGGAGGTGCAAGTGGTTCTGTGAATGAGAGTGAACCAGGCAGACTGTGAGAGTACGAGGTGAGCAGTTCAAGAAGTCCACTGACAACTCATGACATAAAACAATTATTGAGATGGGCAGGACTGTAGGTTACAAAGAATTCAGATGTTAATCCAACCAATGGGATAATGTATAGCTGGTTTAAGGTCCTTCAAATCCACATGGTTTCTGAGGGAACCCCATTTAAAGGGGGTACCCACCTAAAGCTATGTTAATAATTTAGAAGATAACACTGAGTGCAGTAGAAGGAAAAACTTCACTAATAAGCAATGCTACCGATCCCTTAAAATTCAGGCATATTTTTTAATAATAACGTTTTTTTCTGTACAGTAAAACAAATTCAGTTTGTGTAATTCACGGACCAAACTCACTTTTGAGAATAAGATGTTAAAGAAATGGGTTTTTGTAATTCAGTAGACAACTTCAGAAACTATTATTCCTAACAAGGAATCCCTGACTCTTGTAGAGCCTTGACTTATAATTCATATGGAAGCCCTAGACTTTTAATCCTCCTGGAGTTAAGAGAGTCTGGTAATTGAGCTACTGGCTTTCTGTCTTATTTAAACCTGCTGTATTTCTTCTGTCTCCATTTGTTCTGCTGGGCCTTGTGATCCCCACCGTCTCCTATTAACATTTTTGAGTCACATGATTTTATTAATCCCAGAAAAGCCCATTGAAACCCTACAAGTTGTCATCTCTTTCTTGAATCTTGTGTGCTTCGTGAATCTAATAAATATGTTTCCCCAAGTTAGTAGTTTGTTTAGCCTGCTGAGCCCCCTAATTCTGTAAATGTTTCTAGGTTCACTGAGTTATTTCATATTGCTGTGTCATTTTGGCTCTGTTAGTCTTGTTGAGTCACTGCCTTCCATATTTAATCCTGCAGGAGTTATCTTCTTTTCTAAGTTGTTTTCTAAGCTGAGAAGGTCTTGATTATGCTGACCATTTTAATGTCTAATTTCTCCTTCTGACCTGCCTCAGAACATGGCTGGCTACTTATCTCACTAGGGTTGAGAGATGAGTAGAGGATTCCTTTTAGCTGATACACTGCAGGGATATTTTTCCATTGCTCACCCCACAGGAGCAAACCCCTCTACAGGAACAGGCATTGTCTCCAGAATGGCACAATTATACATATTCTTGCAGTCAATGTACATCTGCCTTTAACCAATTTATATGCCAAAAGCATTTAAGGCAACCACAAGGAATTCTTTGGCTACTAGAACCTTCTCCAGCCCCTCCCCACAGCAGCTGAGTGGGCTTAAGCTACTCTTCCAGTTAAGATGGAAACTGAAAATGTAGAGATGGTAAAATATCTGACTCATTACCATAAAGTGATGCAGCCCAGCTTGTCTTTTTAGAAATTATACTGCTGGAACTATAATTACTCTTGCCCAGTAACATTTTACAGTACAAACTAATATCTTCAGGAAAATCTAACTTACATGTCATACAAAATGACTCTGACTCAAACCCTATTAGTGTCCTTTCTCCGGATATTAGCACTCTTTACCAACTACCATACCTCCCTACCACATACAATTAATACCTCTACAAACCCACACATGCCAACAGTTACCAAGCCTATCAATAACCACAGCACCTACACTGTACCAACAAACCTGCTTACGTACTTTCTTTCATAAAATTTCCACCCCAAAAATCACTGGAGACATTCACCCTAACTCCAGACCCACACAACAGAAAAAAAAAGAATACACTAACAGCACAATATTAAACATACCATTTTTTTCCTCTCCCAACCCCGAATTCCAGACTTCTCCTCCTAAATATTGTCTTAGAAGCATATGCAATAAAATCCAGGACATACATGCTTGTATTGCTACATATTCCCCTGACATAATACTAGCTGCAGAAACCTGGATGAAAAAAAAAAAAAGAATTAAATGACAATGAAGTTACCCAGCTTGGTTTTAATATAATTTTAATATAATTAGGTTTGACAGGACAAATAAATGAGCAGGTGGAATTGCCATTATCTACAAGAATTACCTAAACCTAACCACACATGCATAGGAGATACACAGGAGATAGGGGTCCAAATGGAGTGATGATAAATCAGCAAGTAAAGGAGCGTAGTACTGCAGGAATTGAATTCATCCTCTACTGAGGGAATTCAATTCATCCTCAAGTCTTGGTGAGTACCTTCGTGAGCTGGGCCCTGTTTTTCACAAAATCTCACCAAGACAACACTGATGTATTGACTGTATTTTATATAGCATACATCATGAACAGAAGTGGGTTAAAAATTAAACAGATAGCTGGGTGCCCAAGTCCAAAGATACAAAAGTGCCAAATCCTGGTAGGCCAATTGGTGCCAGAACTGGAAAAATGACAGTGTAGTATCTTCAAGACATGGAAACATTCCTACAATGGGGCTAGGCCAGGGTCAGTGGGAGGCTGGCCCCCCACTGAAGGAAGTAGTAGTCCACAAAAATCACGGAAACTGACAAGCCAAAAAAGAGCCATAAAGATGATAGCGTGGACTATTGAGGATCAGAAAGAAATTATACAAGAAACCCAGTATTTCAGGACAGAAGATACACAAAAAGATTACAAAAGAAATTAGAGGAATATAAATACTTGCACAATAAATACTGTTAAAAACTTCAAAGTCAAATTTGTGTTCATTAACACAACAGATTTATGAAAAACATTATATAGATGAGGAAACTTGGGCCGTTTGGAAAAAGGAATGATTGGGGAAGTGTGAATATATAAAACACAAAATGTAGAGATTTTTGAAAGATATAAAAAATAAATATGGACATGGGGAAAAAAGAGAGATCTGATATGGTGCAATATATTTACACAAAAGAGAAAGCCAAATTAATCAATATACAAAAAGCAGCCCCAAAGATATTCAAAGAGAAATACAGGCAAAGGCATCCAGATACTGAAAATTTCACAATACAGCAAATACGATCACAAAGAGGGAACATAGAACAGAAGATTGGTAAAGTACAATTTAAAAAAAATAGAAGCTGAAGTTATGAAATAGCTGTGAAATGAAGGATTTAGTGTAGAAAGTCTAACACAGGTTATATCACAGCATGATGGAACAATGACTCTCCCATGTAATGAGAAACAGGAGGAGCAGGAGACATTTAAAGAAGAAATATGGACATGAGAAATTTAATACGGTGCAATATTTATGCAAAGGAGAAAGCAAAACTAAGCAATACAAAAAGAGCAACACCAAAGGTATTTGAAGGGAAATACAGGCAAAGGCACCCGGATATGGAAAAGTTTACAATACAAAAAATAAGAAAACAAAGAGGAAAAGTAGGAAAGAGAATTACTAATGGGGAAGTTAAAGAAATAGAAAATGAGGTTATGGAGTACCTGCAAAGTTGAGGATTTAGTGTAGAAAATCTAACTCTGATAACACCACAACAGGATAGAGTAATGGATCTTCAAATTAAGGAGAAACTAGTTGAACTGGAAACATCTGATCAATTGCCATATGAAGACACGTTGGAGCCTTCCATAAGAAACCGGTACAAAAGTTCAGTTGGAGTTGCACAGCAAGGGAAGAAACAGGAAGCTGTGGCAACTCTGATGCAGTTAATATTGTGCAGTGATAGGCCAGTAAGTTCTCATATGAAAGAGCAATGGATGGCACAGGAAGATGCTTGGAACTTTTTGTAGAATGCCTGCAGGAAATGGAAAACAATGAATGTGCCCTCAGTTTAGAAGAAAATGATCTAAGAGAAGAGTTACTTGATTTAATAGAGATGGACAGACATATTCAGATCAGTGAAAGAAATAGACTACAGAAAGTCAATAAAACCCCAAAAGTTAGAAGTTTGATAAAACAAATGAACATAGTAGTTAGCAATGTTCACAGACGTTCATGTGATATAACAGAAGTAAATAGGATATATTACTGTGCAGCTAAATTAATAACGGTCTTACCACAGATACACAGGGCAGTATGGGAAAGGAAGGGGAAAAATCAAATGCCATTGTGTAAGTATCGAACAGAGAAAACTATAAAGCAATTAACTCAAGAAGTGTCACTGTTAGAAGAGTACAAAAGAAGGAACAGATCAACAAAACTACTCAGAAAAGACAGATGTGATAAAAGTAATGCAAAGTATCAGAACAGATCAGGATCTATCGTGCACTAGTGCAAATAATAAACTAAAAATATCAGCACAGGCAGAAAAACTTAGAAGATATACAAATAAATAGAAAGGAAAAGTACAAAATAAGCAATGTATTGATGACCCAAAAAACTTTTATAGACAATTGGGAAACAAGGCAAATCAATTGAAACACCACCAAAAAAGGAGAAATATATAAATTTTGGAGAAATAGCTATGAAAATACTGTGGAACATAACAAAGATGCTGAATGGATGGAAGAAGTAAAAGAAAGACTAAGAAGCTCAAATGTACTTGATATGAAATGAGATGAAGTAATGGCCAGAGAGATTTAAACAAAGTTAAGAAAAGCTCCTAATTGGAAAAACCCAGGCCCAGATGCAGAACCCAACTTCTGGTTAAAAGTATTAAGATCGTTGCTTGAAGATTTAGCCTCGAGTAAGAACTATTTATATGCGCACCCTGAACAGACACCAACCTGGCTATCAAGAGGAAAAACAATACTCCTACTTACGACTGAATCTGCAAGCTATCCTAAAAACTATAGACCAATAACTTGACTTTCAATGACATATAAACTATACAGTGGAATTGATGCTGACAAGAGTTTACAGTCATTTAGAAAAAAACCTCAACCACGGCAATAGAACAAAAGGATAACAAAAGAAAGTCAAATGAAGCAAATGATCATTTATTGTTAAATAAAGTCACAATGGAAAACTGTAAAAAGCAGAAGAATCTAAGTATGGCATAGACAGACTACAAAAAAGCATTTGAAAGTAGCCCGCATTCATGGATAAAAGAGTGCTTAAAATGTATAAGATACATGCTGCACTGATCAACTACATTACAGCAACCATGAAACAGTGGCAAACCACTTTGCAGTTCAGCCATGATAAAGGACAAATTATTATTCCAGGGATAAAATTCAAAGGGGGATATTCCAGGGTGACTCTTTGTCACAGTTGCTGTTTTGTCTTGCCCTTAACCCATTAAGCTGTTTACTTAACAGAGTAGGTCATGGCTACAGTTTGGCTCCCAGAGTGCAAAGGCTTCTCATCTTTTTGTGGGTGGATGATTTAAAACTATATAGTTCATCAAATGAGGAAATGAAAGCACAACTGCAAGTGGTCAAAACTTTTTCAGGTGATATAAGAATGTCATTTGGTCTTGATAAATGTGCAAAAGCAACCTTTAAATCAGGAAACCTGGGACAAGAATGTAATATAAAAGAGCTTGAGCAAGAGGGAGTGTATAAATATTTGGGAACAGATGAATGATCAACAATAAAACATGAACTAATGCAAATAAAACTTAGTAATATTTTAGAAGACTAAAATTAATAATGAAAATAGCAGTGACATCTAGGAATGAAGTCCAAGCTATAAACCAATTTGCTCTTCCTGTCCTAACGTAGCAGTTTTGGAGTGGATGACTGGCCACAAAAGGTATTGTATAGGTTGGACAGGAAAACAAGAAGGATGCTTCATGCTTAAAAAATTATTTATAAAAATCAGTGTATACCAAGACTATATATTCCCCATTCTGAACCAGATATGGGCCTCCTCTAAGTTGATTAAATGTACAGAACTGCAATCGTAGGACTGTATACATATCTGCTGACCTCACAAGACCTAAACATAGTGAAAGTTTTAAAACATGAGGAGAATAAGTCTAAGATGACTTCCCTGCTTACTTTAGCAGACGCCTATTGGTGTCAAGCTGGAAAGGAAATCAAACCAGAAGTAGATAAAAATCAGGCAGCAACTATATGTGCCAAAAATAAGAATATAAGGTGAAGAATCAGAAGAGAAAGCAAGAAATGTAGAAAATACATAAATATAGTTGCAAGTACAGAAAACTCTTGGATCAACCTCATTCTGATCAGGATCTAAAGCAGGAATGTTTAAGGAGACGTGAATTTAAGCCAAAACACAACAGATTAATATTGGCATCCCAAAATAGTGGACTACGTACATATTGGTTTACAATGTCAATTGAGCATGTAGGTTTTGTAAAACAGAATTGGAAACTGCCACACATCTTGTTGCTGGTTGTGATATACTAATGGCAGAAGGACTGTATACTGAAAGGTGTAATAATGTGGCAAGAATGTTGCATTAGGGATTGTGCAAACATTGTAATTCTGAACTAGATGAAAAACATTGGAAACATAAGCCACAAAGCATTATAGAAAATTATGAAGTTTATATTACATGGAATCACCCATTACCAGCAGTTCAAAAAATAGATACGAGAAAACCAGTTAGAGTACTCCATGAAAAGAAGACAAAAGTAGCATTGATCAATGAAATTGCTACACCCCAGTGACTACAGTGTTTTATGTACAGAGTGATACAAAGTCATAAAATACCAGGATTTGCAGACAGAGACAAGGACAATGTGGAAGAAGGACCCCCAGACAGTTCCAACAGTAGTAGGAGCAACGGGTCTTACAAAAAAATTACAATCATATTTAGATAAGTTACTGATACATGTAACTCCATCTGAATTGCAGAAGGAGTCAGTACTGGGCACATAGCTGCTGCTGCGAAGAACACTTCTGGGAATACAACATCTCACTGTTGTCCTGATCAGAGAATGCCAAATAGTCAAGCCCCATATATCAAATGCTCCACTTGTTAAGTACTGCCAGTGATCACAAGTCCCAATAACCAAGTATTGCTGTTTCCCTAGATTGTGCAAACGTGGAGTAGAGGAGACACATTGTTTTACACACTCTTGACTGTTTCTCTTTATTCATTTCTGTGCAATTAATGTGTTAATATAAATAATAAAAAGGGGAAGTTGGTGGACATTGTATACTGAGTGATCTGTGCAATTTATAAATGAATTTCCAGTGCGTGCACTGATTTTCAGTGTTTAGAATAATAGGGACAGTGATGTGTGGGGTCCCTGACTAAGTGGGTTCTGATACATTAGAATATGATTAACTGGATGATGATAAGGAATGACTGAAGCTGCTCGTTTCAGATATTAGATCAAGGTGTCTTTCCTTAACATTATCATCCTCTGCCTTGCCATTGGCTCACATCATTTGTATGACTTCATTACCTGTCATATCACCGTAGACTTTTTTCTGTTTCATCCACTACAGACAGTTTGCTGTGTGCAATGATGTAATGTGGAGCTCTCACTAGTCAACTATAAGGAAGTAGCACACAAGAAATGGAAAACATATTCATAAAAGGACAACTCCTAGAGGTAAGACTGCTGTCTCCCCTCCAATTCTCTGATGTTTTGGCAATCATATGGCAAGGGTCTGAGACTACCATGTGGGACCTTCACACCAATTCTTATGCTGAATACTTTCAACCACTGCCATTTTCCAAGTCACAAAATAAACCAAAAGCTTCTCACTCCAACTTCCAGCTGAACTGCTAGTACTTGTGTCACTGCTTCAAACTGTATTCTTCTTCCAGGAAAGAGAGACATTGCCAGTGTTGATTTTGACTCTTTATTTGAGGGCCACATAAACATTTAAATGTTTCTAGCACTGCGGACATCAATGCAAGAAATTCTACCACAAGACAGAGGTCCAAACTATGCAAAAGTACAGTTTTGTACCTACCATAAATGTAGATGTTCGAGTGCTAATACAGCTGCAGTCATAAAGTACAGTTTTGTACCTACCATAAATGTAGATGTCCGATAGGTATGCATCTGCAGTCATAACATATGGGTTGTCCTGCCTCAGGCAGCCCTTTGGTCGGCTGGATTCCAAAGTCTGGGTCTGGCCTCGGCTGATGTCGCACTTTCCCTGACGTCAGAGCGTCTGGGGTATAAAAGCATCAGCCGACGCCAAATTCCTCAGTGTTTCTTGCCCCAGATGCCAGGTGCCCTCTAGGAAGGCCAAATTTGGAGGAATGCAATAAATTCCAAACATTTTCCAAAAAATATATACATATATATATATACAAACAAATACACCATAATAGATCCCCCAGCTAGCTAATGGAGGGGTAAGTACCCTAGGAATACCACAGAGGGGAAGGAGGGAGAGTAAACCTGACTGCAGATGCATACCTATCGGACATCTACATTTATGGTAGGTACAAAACTGTACTATGTCCTTCAAGGATGCATCTGCAGTCATAACATATGGGTAGAATACCATAGCCAACCTGGGGGAGGAGGTACTAAGAAAAGGATGGTGTAGTTAAGATACCCTGCAGGACTGCTGTAGCAAAACCTGCTCTGGATCTGGAGTATAAAGGTAAATTGTAATGTTTGGCAAATGTATTCACGGAGCTCCATGTAGCAGCTTCTAAAATGTCCTTGGTAGCCACCCCTCTTAGGAAGGCTGTAGTGGTGGCTGTGGCCCTCGTGGAATGAGGCCTGATGTTTGCAGGAACCGTCTTTCCATGAAAGGAGTAACAAAATCGAATGCAATTTCCTATCCACTTTGAAATTGTCTGTTTGGAAATTGCTTTTCCTTGTACCCCAGCAGCATATGCTACAAGGAGTTGGTCAGTCTTTCTGTAACTTTTAGTTCTGTCCAAGTAGTAGCGTAGTTGTCTGTGTATATCCAGAGTGTGTAGAAGTTTTCCCTCTATTTTGTGGATTTGGGAAGAATGTAGGCAAGTGAATAGCTTGGTTCAGGGATACCCTAGATACCACCTTTGGCATAAAAGTAGGATTGGTTCTTAGTGAAACTCTGTCCTGATGGAAGATAAGAAATGGCTGTACTGCCATTAAAGCTTGTAACTCAGATACTCTTCTTGCTGAAGTTATGGCCAGAAGGAATGCAGTTTTCCAAGACAGAAACTGTAGATCCGCCGATGCTGCTGGTTCAAAGGGAGGAAGTGTTAGTTTCTCCAGCACAAAGTTGAGATCCCAAGTAGGTAAAGGGGATTTCCTTGGAGGATTGATGTTTTTGATTCCTCTCAGAAATTGCCTGAGGAGAGGGTGCGAGAACATAGGTGGATCAACATTGTATTCTGCTGAAATTGCTGAGACATGAATCTTAATGGAAGAATAGGACAGGCCATTGTGGAACAATTCTGCTAAGTATTCCAGAAAATGTGTCATGCTCACCACTGTCACATCTAAGCCTTTTGTTGTGTTCCAAATGAGAAATCTTTTCCATTTTGCTGAGTATGTCTTCCTTGTGGAAGGCCGGCGAGCTTCCATAATAATGTCCTTTACTCTCTGTGATAAGTTATTTTGAGGGGGGTTTATGGAATTTTCCAGGCAGTTAGCTGCAATGTTTTCAAGTTGGGATGCATGATCTTGAAATTGTTCTGCGTCAGAAGAAGAGGCCATAGGGGGAGAGGCCATGGTTTTGTCTGTGACATGCTCCTCAATAGTGGGTACCAGTGCTGCCTTGGCCAGTCTGGAGCTATCAGAATCACTCTTGGCTGTTCTGCCCTGATCTTCAGTAAAACCTTGGACATTAATGGGAGAGGTGGGAAGGCATATACTTTTAGAGCTTTCCAGCTGAAAGAGAGAGAGTCCACCCTCCAAGCTTGTGGGTGGTATGTCCTTGAGCAGAATGTCTTCAGTTGATGATTGTGGGGCGAGGCGAACAGATCTATCTCAGGCTTTCCCCATGCTTTTGTTATGAGTAGAAAGATGTCTGGGTGCAGTATCCATTCGTGTGCATCCATGGTAGTTCTGCTTAAGCTGTCTGCTAGTGCATTTTCTTTCCCTGGCATGAACTGGGACTGTAGTTGGATATTGAGTTTCAAGCATAGTTCCCATAGATTCATGGCCAGCCTGCATAGAGGGTAGGAATGCATGCCTCCCTGCTTGTTTATGTACCACATGACCATGGTGTTGTCTTTCCTTATTAAGAGGTGGCCTTGATGGAGGAAAGGTTTGAAGGCCTCGATTGCGTGTATCACTGCCAGCATTTCCTTTTGGTTGATGTGCATGCGCAGCTGCCCTTGAGACCATAGGCCTTGGATACATTTGCTCTCCATGTGTGCACCCATCCTCGGTCTGAAGCATCCGTGGTGATGGTTTGTTTTGTTTTTGGTTTGTTGAAAGGCAACCCTCTGTTGGACTGGCAGGCTTGAGCCCACCACAGGAATTCCTTTTGAAGGCAAGGAATGATTGGTATCAAAGTTTCCAAACTGTGACTGTGCTGAGACCATACACTCATTAGGTACCATTGTAATTTTCTCATATGCAGCCTGGCTTGTGGAATCAGAATTATGCAGAATGCCATGTAACCCAGGGCCTGCAGGATTTTCCTTGCAGTTAGCTGAGTTTGTCTTGTCAGATTCATGAAGTAATCCGGAAGTTGTTTTTGTTTTTCTTCTGTGAGAAAGGCCATTTGGGTGGTTGTGTCTAGATCTGCACCCAAAAAGGTTATCCTTTGGGATGGAACAAGTCTTGATTTTTGGATGTTGACTGTGTATCCCAAGGCCTGTAGTAGGTGGATGGCATAGGCCAAGTCCTTTATCAAATTTTTCTTGTTGTCCGCTTGTATAAGGCAGTCGTCCAGATATGGGTAGATTTGAATCCCCTGAAGTCTGCAGTGTGCAATTACTGATGCCAGGCATTTCGTGAATACTCTGGGTACAGTAGATAAGCCAAAGGGCAATGCTGAGAATTGATAATGCTCTGATCCTGCAAGAAATCTGAGGTGTCTTCTGCAACTTTGTCGAACAGGGACATGCAGGTATGCCTCCTTGAGATCTAGAGTCACCAGCCAAGACTCCTTGCCCAGCATGGGAAGAAGTTGCTGTAGGGTCAGCATCTTGAATTTTGGCACAATGAGGTAAGTATTCAGTGCGGACAGGTCGAGAATAGGCCTCCATTGATTTTCTTTTCTTGGAACAAGGAATAATCTGGAGTAAAATCATTGGCCTTGTTCTGAAAGAGGTACCTTTTCTATGGCTTTCATTTGAATTAAGTTGTTGATCTGTTTTAAAGCCTCTGCCCTCTGATTTGGTGGCAGGTTTGGCATTCCGTTTCTTCTTGGCAAAGTGTGGAAGTGGAACATGTATCCTTTGTCTATTATTTGCAGTGTCCATGTGTCCCTTGTAATATAATGCCAGTTTTTTGAGAATAAAGAAAGCTTTCCGCCCAAGGGTGCTTCCAATTGAGCCCTGGTAGGCGGAATCAAAGGAAAGTCATTGAGTCTGTCCAGGTGTAGTAGTTGTTGTTGCTGTTCCTACACTACCTCTCTGGTTGGTAGTCCGCCACTGATGGCCTCTGTAGGAGCCTCTAGCTTGCCCTCTACCTCTGGGACGCCTGTTCCTGCCCCTCTGGGATCTGTCAGAGTCTGGAAAGGACCAATTCTTAGTAGGCCAGTTTCTGCTGAATCTCGGTGGTTGTACTTGCAGAAAGTCCTTAACTGTTTGCACAGATTTTGCCTTTTCTTCAAACTTCTTTAAGACCTCCTGAGCCGAGGAACCAAATAATTTTTGTTTTTCCATTGGAGCATCCAGGAGTTTAGCTTTAACATGGTCTGGTAAAGATTGTTCCTTCAGCCAGGCATGCCTACGAATAACTGCCCCAGTCATAGCTGACCTACATGAAGCTTCCAGTGCATCATAACCACATTGCAAAAATGATTACTAACCTGCTGTGAGTTATGTACCAGATCCTGAAGGGATTTATGGTCAAGGGTTCAGAAGAAGAAAGCTTCTTATGCAATTCATCTAACAAATACTCTTGGTACTGTATCATATGAAATTGACAATTTAATGCCCTCACGGAAAGAGTTGCAGAAGTATATACCTTCTTTCCCCATCTCTCTAAAGCTCTAGACTCCCTTTCAGAAGGTAGAGGATTTTTGGCAGTGGCAGCTGCAACCCCTTTAGGGCCCTGAGAAATAGTATCTGGGTCTGCAGAATGGGCCTTGTACAGATGTAAATGAGAATCCGGGACCCTGTAGTATCTATCAGGTTTGGCAGGTGCTGGAGGAGAGAATCAGGGCTGTACTAACATCATTGTACACATCATCAATAACATTCAAAACAGGAGGTATAGCTAAGGGCCTATGCTGTGGTAAATGCAAAAAGGTCCTTAATCTCTTTCTAGAATCAGAAAATTCCTGACCCTGCCATTGAAAATGTTCTCTCATGGAGTGTAGTGTCTCACCAAAAGAAAACTCTTCAGGAGGGGAGGCCGAAGGGATAGATTCTTCAGCATCAGAATCCTCGTAGGCCGAATAAGCCTCCTCCTGGTGATCTGACAACTCAGATCCATCCGTAGACTCATCTGAAGAGTGTTGGTCAGAGGGCTCAGTCCTGGGCCTTTTGTCTGGTGGTGGGTGAGAGCCCCTGTCCGGGTGAGGCCGAGAACCTCTAATTAAAGAAATAAGATCCTCTGCAAGGCTGAGGATCTGAAAACTAGAAGAAGGTCTCTGAGAGGTAGTCTTGAGAGGCAAAGCTTTAGGAAGTTTAGCAGCTTTAGCCCTGGAAAAAACCTTAATGGACATGGAAGCAGGGGGTCTAGCTGCACCACGTGCAGGAGTAGACTAGTCCAAAGGAATGGTGTCGGACATTTCCTGGACACTGGTTTCGGTAGGTAGCTCAGTAGCCGACTCAGCCGGGGCCTCCAGGGCCGCGGTGGTCGGTTGAGTGGATTCGGTTAAAGGAAGTTCCGAGGACTCGGTTTCGGCTGAAACCGAGACACTTGCGGTAGGCCTTACCGTGGTTTCAGCCGAAACCACGGGCCGCGAGTGTCAGTCCTTGTCCTTCCGTTTTTTCACCAAATGCGATGTCGGAGTCTCCGACGGCATCTTATATGCAAAATTAGCCCCAAAGAATTCCCCTGCAAACTCCGACCGACGTCTAAGAGTTCGTCGGTTGAAGGAAGCACAGGCTGAGCAGGCCGAGATGTCGTGGTCTGGGCCTAAGCAAGGGAGGCAGTAAGAGTGGAAATCCTTATGAGGTATTTGTTTCCCACAAGTTAAACAATTATTTACTTTATCTGACATCGGCTGAGGCAAGAAAGAGTCCCCAACGGGGTACTTAGCTTTTCAAGTCTTGGTAGCTGAATCACAGGATCTGACCGACCGGCACTTGCGAACTGCTTCTGCTTCGGGCACCGCGCGGCAAGAAAGACTGAGTAAAATGGTGTCGGCTGATGCTTTTACACCCCAGACGCTCTGACATTGGGGAAAGTGCGACATCAGCCGAGGCCAGACCCAGACTTTGGAATCCGGCCGACCGAAGGGCTGCCTGAGGCAGGACAACCCATATGTTATGACTGCAGATGCATCCTTGAAGGACATCAGATGGGTTCTCCTGCCGTCAGGCGGGTCCTCGTTTGGCCGAATTCCAAAGTCTAGGTCCGGCGTCGGTTGCTGTCACTTCTTCCCTGACGTCAGTGCGACAGGGGTATAAAAGAACCAGCCAACGCCATTTTCTTCAGTTTTTCTTGCCCCAGATGTCAGGTGCCCCCAGAAGGAAGGCAATACATAAATTAGTGTAATAAAGCAATGCCATATAAATAAAATACAGTAGTGCAAGCAAATACATCATGAATGAATACCCCAATCTGGTTGCATGAGGATATGTCAGCCAATAGGCCTGTCCCAAGAGGGGAAGGAGGGAGGGAAACCTGGACTGCAGCTGTATTAGCACTCAAACATCTACATTTATGGTAGGTACAAAACTGTACAATGTTCATCGTGCATACATCTGCAGTCATAACAGATGGGTAGGATCCCAAAGCTAAGAAAGGGGTGGTAAGCACTAGGTGGAACTAGGAGGAGCCATAATGCCCTGCAAGACTGCAGTGGCAAAGCCCACTCTAGATTTGGAGTATAGTGGAAGGTGGTAGTGCTTGGAGAAGGTATGCACAGAACTCCAAGTGGCTGCTTCTAAAATATCTTTGGTAGGAACTCCTCTGAGAAAGGCTGCAGAGGTAGCCGTGGCCCTTGTGGAGTGAGATCTGATGCCTGTAGGTACAGTTTTGCCATGAAAAGAATAGCAAAAGCGTATGCAGTGGGCTATCCATTTTGAGATTGTCTGTTTGGAAATTGGCTTTCCTTGAGCTCCTATAGCATAGGACACAAAGAGCTGTTCTGATTTTCTGAAAGGCTTTGTTCTGTCCAAATAATAATGCAGTTGTCTGTGGATGTCCAAGGAATGTAGTAATCTCTCCCCTTTGTTTTGAGGATTAGGATAAAAGGTAGGTAAGTGTATGGCCTGATTCAAAGCTACCCTGGATACCACTTTTGGCATAAAGGATGGGTTGGTTCAAAAGGTAACTGTGTCCTGATGGAAGATGATAAAAGGCTGCACAGCCATGAGAGCTTGTAGTTCTGAAACTCTACAAGCTGAGGTAATAGCCAGAAGGAAAGCTGTTTTCCAGGACAAATATTGCAAATCTGATGAGGCAGCTGGCTCAAAAGGAGGCAAGGTCAGTTTTTCCAGAAAGAAATTGAGATCCCAAGCAGGTATTGGTTGTTTCCTTGGTGGTTTTAGATTCTTAGCCCCTCTGAGGAACTGCCTTAAGAGGGGGTGAGAGAATAAGGGTGGATCAGTGTTGTATTCTGCAGAAATGGCTGAGGCATAGATTTTGATGGAGGAGAATGAAAGTCCACTGCTTAGCAGCTCAACTAGATACTGTAATATTTGAGGTAAATTCAGTTTTCCAGGATCCTTGCCCTTTTTCTCATTCCAGACACAAAACCGTTTCCATTTTGCGGAGTAAGCTTTCATAGTAGACGGCCTTCTGGCCTCAAAAATGACATCCTGCACCTCCTTGGAGAGCAGGGTCTGTTGTGATGCTAAGGAATCTTCCATGCGGCTAGATTGAGTGATTTTAGCTGACTGTGAAGAGTTTTGAAGCTGTGCTGAATCAGGAGAAGAGGCATTAGAGGCAGGGTCCACGGTGGGGAATGCGTCAGGCTCCTCAGGAGTGGGTACCAGTGTTGTCTTGGCCAGTCTGGAGCAATGAGAATCATCTTTGGTCTGTCTGCTCTGGTTTTCAATAGAACTTGGGCAGCAGAGGAAGAGGTGGGAAGGCATAAACTGTCATTGATGTCCAACTGAAAGAGAGAGCGTCCACTCTCCAGGCCTTTGGATGGAAAATCCTTGAGCAGAATTTTGTCAATTGGTGATTTTTGTGGGAGGCAAAGAGATCTATGTCTGGCCTTCCCCATGCTTGGATTATCTCTGCAAAAAACTTGAGGATGCAACTTCCATTCGTGTGAATCTGTCATATTTCTGCTTAGGTTGTCTGCCAGCGTGTTTTCCTTGCCTGGCAAGTACTGTGCTTGTAGTTCGATTTGTAAGTCCATGGCCATGTTCCAAAGTGACATGGCCAGTCTGCATAGGGGGTATGAATGTGTTCCTCCCTGTTTGTTTATGTACCACATAACTGTGGTATTGTTCGTTCTTATTAATAGTTGACCTGGTTGCAGAAGGTCTTTGAAAGCTATAATAGCATTTATTACTGCTAGCATTTCCTTTTGATTGATGTGAAGGTGCTTTTCTTTTTGGGACCATTTGCCCTGAATGCACCGATATGTCATGTGCGCCCCCCAGGCGTAGTCCGAGGCGTCTGTTGTGATGACTTGATTTGCTTGAAGCTTGCTGAAAGGGAGACCTGTGTTTGTTTGGCATGCTTGACCCACCACAGAAATTCCTTTTGAAGACATGGAATTAGTGGTATTATCGTTTCCAAACTGTGGCTGTGTTGAGACCATAGGTTTTTCAGGTACCATTGAAGTTTCCTCATATGCAGCTTTGCACATGGGATTAGTAAGATGCAAGATGCCATGAATCCCACAGCCTGCAGGATTTTCCTTGCAGTCAGCCTGGTGCAATTTGCTAGTGCTCTGAAGTATTGAGTTAGTTGCCCCTGCTTCTCTGGCGTGAGATAGGCCGTCTGGGTGTTTGTGTCCAAGTTGGCACCCAGGAAAATTATTTTCTGAGAGGGTATTAGCTTTGATTTCTTTTTGTTGACTGTGTATCCCAGAGAGTTCAACAACATTATTACATAAGCCAGATGTTTCAGATGAATGTGCTTGCTGTCCGCTTGGATCAGGCAGTCGTCCAAATAGGGGTATATTTGTATCCCTTGAAGTCTGCAGTACACAATTATTGATGCCAGGCATTTTGTGAATACTCTGGGTGCAGTAGATAAGCCAAAGGGCAATGCAGAGAATTGATAATGGGTTGAACCTGCAAGAAATCTGAGGTATCTTCTGCAATTTTGTCTGATTGGGACATGCAGGTATGCCTCCTTGAGGTCCAATGTTACCAGCCAAGACTCCTTGCCCAGCATGGGAAGAAGCTGCTGTAGAGTGAGCATCTTGAATTTTGGTACGAGTAGAAATGTGTTTAGGATGGATAGGTCCAAAATAGGTCTCCAATCTTTTCCCTTCCTTGGTACCAGGAATAGTCTGGAATAAAACCTTGACCTTGTTCTGCGTAGGTACCTCTTGAATAGCTTTCATGTCTATGAGATCTGTAATTTGCCTTTGTGCCTCTGCCCTTTGATTGTGTGGCAGGTTTGGCATGCCTCTCATTTTTGGAAGGGTGTGAACATGGAATCTGTAGCCTCTGTTTAAAATGTCCAGGATCCATTTGTCCTTGTGACAATATGGAAATTTTTTGAAAATAATGCCAGTTTTCCGCCTAAGGGTGCTGCCATTTGAGTCTTGCTTGGCATGCAAAGGGGAAAGTCATTGGGCTTGCTTTCTGAATGGTTGCGAGTTATCCTCACCACCTCTTTGTGTAGGAGCTTGCCATTGTCTGCCTCTAAACGATCCTTGGGATTGTCCTCTGCCCCTCGGGTGCCTGTATCTACCTCTTTGGGGTCTGTCCGTGGCTGGAAAGGACCAATTTTGAAAGGCCAATTTCTACTGAAGCGTGGGGTTGTACCTGTAGAAAATCTTTCACAGTTTGCATTGATTTAGCCTTTTCCTCCATTTTCCTTAATACCTCCTCAGCATTAGCACCAAATAATACATCCTTTTGTAGAGGGGCATCTAGTAATTTAGCTTTGACATGATCTGGCAAGGTTTGTTCCTTGAGCCAGGCATGTCTACATATGACTGATCCTGTAACAGCAGCTCTACATGAGGCCTCTAGAGCATCAAAACCACATTGTAAGGTATGTTTACCCACTTGTTCTGCACTATGCATCAAATCCTGCAACTCCTTCAAGTCTGGTTGTTCAGGTTGTGACATTTTACCTTTCAATTGTGATAACAAAAACTGTTGGTATTTTAGCATATGGAACTGACAGTTTAATGCTCTCATGGTTAAGGTAGCCGAGGTATATACCTTTTTTCCCCAACTTTCTAAGGATCTGGAATCTCTCTCAGAAGGTAATGGATTTTTAGCAGTGGAGGCCTTAATTCCCTTGGGGCCCTGTGAGATGGTTTCTGGGTCAGCAGCATGGCTTTTGTGTAGAAATTGGTGTGAGTCAGGAACCCTGTAGTACCTGTCAGGCTTGACTGGGGCTGGAGGTAGAGAATCCGGGTTAAGGCAGGCCTCCGAGTACACATCATCTAGTATGTCCAAGACAGGAGGTATAGCCAGAGGCCTGTGCTGAGGTAGCAAGAGAAATTCCCTAAGCCTTTTCTTGGAATCTGAATAATCTTGGCCTTCCCAGTGGAAGTGTTCCCTTAAGGTATGCAAAGTTTCCCCAAATGAGTAATCCTCTGGGGGGGGGGGGATACAGAGGGAATGGACTCCTCTGCATCAGAGTCTTCAAAAGGGGAGTAAGAATGTTCCTGATCATCAGAGTGCTCTGAAATAATGGAGCCCTGATCAGAGGAGGGGGATTCTTCCTCCACTCTGGGCCTTTTGTCCGGGGGGGGGTTGAGAACCCCTGATAAGAGTAATTAAATCCTCAGCCATTTTAAACATCTGTTTCTTAGGCATGGGGCCTGGAGATGGGCCCTGTGTAGCTTGTCTCTTAGAATGCATGGCTACTTTAGACTTAGAGAAAGCCTTGATGGAAAAAGAAGAGGAAGGTCTGAAGACACCTTGTGTGGGCTGAGGAGCCTGTGACCTCGGGCACAGGAGACACCGCCAATGAAGTGTCGTCGGTAGTCAGGGGCTGTGTAGGTGCCTCGCTGAGAACCGGACCACATGTAGTCGGCTTTAGCGTGGTGTCGGTAGAGGCCGCGGACCTCGTGTGTCGATCCTTATCATTGCGCTTTTTAGACAAAACTGGAGTCAGAGTATCCGACGACATAATATAGTTAAATATTTTGCCAAAATAATGCTGGGCGAACTCCGCCCGACGCTTAATGGTGCGTTTGTTGAATGTAGCACAAAAGCGACAGACCGAGACGTTGTGGTCTGGGCCTAAACAAGGAATACAGAGGGAATGGAAATCCTTATGCGGTATTTGCTTCCCACATGAAATCAATTATTAACTTTGTCTGACATCGGTCTGAGGCAAGAAAAGTTTCCCCAACGGGGTGCTTAGCTTTCAAGAAGACTTCGGTTTCAAAATTTTCGTAATTTCAGGAGCTGGCCGACCGGCACTTGCAAACTGCTTCTGCTTCGGGTACCGCGCGGCAAGAAAGACTGAAGAAAATGGCGTTGGCTGGTTCTTTTATACCCCTGTCGCACTGACGTCAGGGAAGAAGCGACGACAACCGACGCCGGACCTAGACTTTGGAATTCGGCCGACTGAGGACCCGCCTGACGGCAGGAGAACCCATCTGTTATGACTGCAGCTGTATGCACGATGAACATCAGGATAAAAATTGTAGCAGGATCATTAATCAGAATGTGCGTTGCTAGTGAAGATTAAGACATGACATTGATGAACACAGAGCACATCTGCCCGTGATTGTGAGAGTCTTCAGAAGGGGAAAAAAACTTTTGAACTAGAAGAGAAGGAGGGGTAAAATCAAATGCAAGAGGGTCCTTCACAGTAGATCTAGGCTGCCTCTTATTGTGCAGTGCAAATGTGTCTTGTGATGTCATTTAATTAATGCATGCTGAAATATGTCGTTTTTGCATCTCAATTAAAAAACAAACCAATCTAAAGTAAACTATGTTTTATTTCTTTTGTACCAAATTCTTTATTACACACCACAGTAAATAATTTCCTGAGCATTACAGGCAGTACCATTGTTTTATGCTGAGATTGTGACTTAGAAAACCATGAAATGCACATCTTCCTATTTAACAAACTGTACAAATAGAACTCACACAGTTGAATAAATCACTGAAAAAGGAAAAACTTAACTGACGTACAAGTTCATGATTTTTCACATAACCACAATTACATAATTTTCCCCTTTAACTTTGATTAGCAATACCTCACACTTTCAAATTCTTTTGAAAGCACTGATATTGTAAACTAGAGATGAGATAGTGCTGGAGCATTTCTTCCCACTAAAACCCACTACAACAACTGGCAATCATCAGTAAATTTATTTATAGTCAGTTAAATTAATTCCTAGAAAGGATAGTTAGGTACAAATCAGCCACAAATATTTTGTATCTAATGCTGATACAGAGAAGGACATTAAACATTCCAGTAGTCATTCAAGTTTAAACAACATTGTGTCATGTTAAAGTGGAAGACAATACTTAAAACAATGTAATGCAAGAAAGTGCAGTTTTATAGTTTGTACATTCATTACTATCAGTAAAATGTTTTATTGTTTGCAAAAAGATTTCACACTAAAAAAAAGTACAGTTTTGTACCTACCATAAATGTAGATGTTCGAGGATCCACATTGCTGCAGTCCTAACCATTGGGTAGTCCGCTGTCCCAGTCGGCCCGAATACCAAAGTATATGGCTGACGTCGGTCAAGGCGCATTAGTCTGACGTCAGGACGTCAGGGTACTAATGCGCATGACCGACGCCATATCCTCAGTCTTTTCTTGCCCCAGATGTCAGAAGACCCTAAAAAGACAAGGCCAAAACCAAAAATAGCAAACACTCCTGCACCAAAAATATGTACAATATATACAAAACTAGAAAAGTATAACCTCACCCACACAACCACCCCTAAACACAGAGGGAAGGAGGAGGTAAATTGGACTGCAGCAATGTGGATCCTCGAACATCTACATTTATGGTAGGTACAAAACTGTACTATGTTCTTCATTCCACATTGCTGCAGTCCTAACCATTGGGTAGAATCCCAAAGCAGAGGTAAGGGAGGCTGGCAAATCATAAAGAAGCAGGAGCTGTCAACATGCCTTGCAAAATAGCTGTGGCAAAACCAGCCCTAGATTTAGAGTAGAGAGGAAGGTGGTAATGCTTAGAGAACGATGCACTGAACTCCAAGTAGCTGCCTCCAAAATATCCTTAGTTGCCACCCCCTTAGAAATGCTGTTGAAGTGGCAGTAGCCCTAGTGGAATGAGGCCTAATCCCAGCTGGAATCTCCTTGCCATGATGGGAATAACAAAATGCAATGCAAAACCCAATCCACTTAGAAATAGTTTGTTTTGACACAGGCTTGCCCTGAGAACTCAAAGCAAAAGAAACAAACAACTGCTGAGACTGCCTAAAATCCTTAGTCCTGCTTAAATAATAACGCAACTGCCCGTGTACATCTAAAGTGTGCAAAATCTTTTCCCCTTATTTTGGGGATCTGCATAGAAAGTAGGCAAATGAATAGTTTGGTTTAAAGCCACACTAGAAACCACCTTAGGCATAAAAGAAGGATTAGTACGTAATGATACCCTATCCTTATGGAAAATCAAAAAGGCTCTACTGCCATAAGGGCCTGCAATTCAGAAACCCTTCTTGCAGAAGTAATGGCTAACAAAAAAGCAGTCTTCCATGACAAGTATTTCAATTCAGCAGTAGCCGCAGGCTCAAAAGGTTGTAGAGTAAGTTTCTCCAACACAAAATTGAGATCCCAAGCAGGAGTAGGAGCTCTACGTGGGGTCTTATATTCTTTGCCCCTCTAAGAAATTGCTTGAACAAAGGATGAAAACAAAGGTCGGTCACAATCATAGTGAGCTGAAATTGCTGCAGCATGAATCTTAATGGAAGAGAAAGACAAACCTTTGTCCAATAACTCAGTAGGATATTGAAGAGCCACACTCAAATTAGGCTCAGAAATCTCCAAATTCTTTGCTGCACTCCAAAATAAAAATCTCTTCCATTTTTCTGCATACACTTTCCTTGTACTAGGTCTTCTGGCTTCCATAATCACATTTAAAACTTGTTGAGGAAGTTGAGACCTGCTGTGTTTCAAAACAGAATATGCCAGGCTGTCAGATGAAGAGAGTGAAGCTTGACATTGAGCAGGTGACCGTCCCTCTGAGACAACAGGTGTGGAATCAAAGGTAAAGGCCATGGAGGCTTCCTTACCAGACTCCTCAGTAATGGGTACCAGTGTTGCCGAGGCCAATCTGGAGCTATTAAAATCATCCTTGGCTTGTCTTGTCTGACCTTCAGGAGCACCTTTGGGAGAAGGGGCAGAAGTGGAAAGGCATACACATGAAGATTTTTCCAACTGAAAGAAAGAGCATCCACTTTCCAAGCCGTGTGATGAAACCTCTGTGTGCAAAACTTTGGCAGCTGGTGGTTTAGTGGAGAAGCGAACAGATCTATGTCTGGAGTTCCCCATGACACTGTCAAACTCTGAAATACATGAAGATCCAGTTTCCACTCGTGGGGATCCATGATTTGTCTGCTTAACACATCTGCTAAGGAGTTCTGTGCTCGGCAGAAACCTTGCCTGAAGAGTTAGTTGCAAGCTGAGCGCAGTCTCCCATAAAATCATTGCTTGCCTGCACACGGTAAGAATGTGTTCCCCTTGTTTGTTGATGTACCACATGACAGTTGTGTTGTCTGTTAGAATCAACACCTGCCCTGGAAGAAGTAACTCCTTGAAAGCCATTACTGCAAACTGGACTGCTAACATCTCCTTCATGTTGATATGTAGATGCTGTAGTCTGGCAGGCCACTTGTCTTGTATCCACTTTCCATTTAGATGAGCTCCCCAAGCAATGTCTGAGGCATCTGTCGTTAGAATCTGACTCGCCTCTGGCCGGGTCACAGAGAGTCCCTTGTTTAGGTGACATTCCTGAGCCCACCACAAAAATTCCTTTTGAATGCAAGGTATTATTTGAATGACAGTGTCCAAATCCTGGCAGTGCTGTGTCCATACATTTTTGAGATACCATTGCAGCTTCCTCATATGCAGTTTGGCATTGGGAAGCACCAGAATACAAGATGCCATGAACCCTAAGGCTTGAAGGACTGTCCTTGCAGTCAGCCCGGACTGAAGAGATAGTTGATGGAAGTAAATGGAAAGAATCTTTTGTTTGTCCGGGGTTAAAAAGGCCATCTGGGCTGCTGTATTCAGTCTCACACCCAGAAAGCACATGTCTTGAGAGGGTACTAGACTGGACTTTATTTCGTTCACAGAATACCCTAGGCATCTTAGCACTGCTATCACATATTCCAAATGCTGTAAAAGGTCTTCCTTTTCTTGAGCCAGAATCAGGCAGTCGTCCAAGTAAGGATAGATTTGAATTCCTTTTAGCCTGAAGTAAGCTATCACTGGAGCCAGAACCTTTGTGAATACTCTGGGCACAGTAGATAAGCCAAAGGGCAATGCAGAGAACTGATAATGAGAATTTCCAGCTCAAAAACGCAGATACTTCCTGCAACTTAGTCTGATAGGCACATGAAGGTAAGCTTCCTTGAGATCTAAAGTTACCATCCAGTGATCTTTGCCCAGCAGAGGTAAAAGCTGTTGTAACGTCAACATTTTGAACTTGGGAATGTCCAGATAAGTGTTGAGGATAGATAAATCCAAAATTGGTCTCCACGTGTTCCCCTTCTTTGGTACTAGGAACAGGCGAGAATAAAATCCTAGGCCCCTTTCTGGCACAGGAACCGGCTGAATGGCCATTATTTGGAGTAACAGAGAAATTTGCTTGTGAGCCTCTTTTCTTTGTAGAGGAGGAATGTCTGGCATGCCTTTGAAAGGAGGCAAGGTATGGAAATAAAACCTGTAACCGTGGTGAATGATATCCAAAACCCATCTGTCTTGGGTAATTAAATCCCAATTTTCTTTGAAAAGAGCCAGCCTTCCTCCCAAAGGTGCTGCCAGACGAGAATGTACTGGCAGCTGAAAAGGTAGGTCATTGGGTCTGTTTACGAAAGGACTGACCCCTGCCCTCACCAGAAGTCTGAGCAGGTGAACTCCCTGTTCTAGGCCTAAAAGAACCTTGAGCTCTGCCCCTACCACATCTAGACCTACCCCTAGACTGGGAATCATAAGCAGGATATGTCCATCCCTTAGTAGGCCAATTTCTACTAAACTTCGGAGGCTGCACCTGCAAAAAATCTTTAACAGTTTGCATAGACTTAGCCTTGTCCTCCATTTTCTTTAAAACTGCTTCTACCGGCGAACCAAACAACACATCAGACTGTAAAGGAGCATCCAAAATCCTAGTCTTAACATGCTCAGCTAAATTCTGATCCCTCAACCAGGCGTGCCTACGAAGAACAGAACCAGTGACAGCCACCCTCGAGGAGGCCTGCACAGCATCAAAACCACATTGCAAGGAATGCTTACCCACCTGTTCAGAGACATGAACTAAATCCTGCAACTCATTACACTCAATACCGTCTGCCAGAGCATCCACCTTAGACTTCAATTGTGAAAGGAGATAATTTTGATATTTTAACATGTGAAACAGACAATTCAAGCCTCATGGCTAAAGTGGAAGAAGTATACACTTTCTTTCCCCATCTATCCAAAGCCCTTGCCTCTTTATCAGGAGGAACAGGATTTTTAACAACAGAAGCCTTTACACCTTTAGGCCCCTGAGAGACAGTTTCCGGGTCTGCCCTAGGACTCTTAAAAGATACTTATGAGCTTCAGGCACCCTCTAGTACCTACCCGGTTTAACCGGGGCAGGTGGCAAAGAATCAGGATTCAGGGAAGCCTCTGCAAAAACATCTTCCACCACATTCAGAACAGGAGGTATAGCTAAAGGCCTATGCTGGGGTAAAAACAAGAATTCCCTAAGCCTCTTCCTGGAATCAGAGAAATCCTGACCTTCCCATTTGAAATGCTCCCTCATGGAATGCAGAGTCTCTGAAAATAAAAAATCCTCAGGAGGAGAAGCTGAAGGAGTAGAATCATCCACATCAGAATCTGAATAAGGAGGATACTCCTGCAAGTCTTCGGCCGAAGACTCAGAAGCCTCCGAACCCTGCTCAAAACTCTCAAACTCAGGTTCCACCCTAGGCCTCTTATCAGGAGGGGGCATAGAACCTCTAATCATAGTAATCAAATCCTCTGCCATTTTAAGCATATGTTTCTTAGGCAAAGACCCTGAAGAACTAGGAGAAACCCCCACTGAAGTTAAACCTGGCCTGCCTCTCAAAGAAGCCTTGGAAACAGAAGGGGAGGCTCTAACCACCTTAGGAAGAGAGGGAAGAAAGTACAGTTTTGTACCTACCATAAATGTAGATGTCCGAACTGGATAGCATCTGCAGTCATAACAAGTGGGTTGTCCTGTCGTCAGGCAGCCCTGCAGTCGGCCGGATTCCAAAGTCCGGGTCCGGCTTCGGCTGATGTCGCACTCCACCCGACGTCATCTCTGTTGGTCTTCGGGTATAAAAGCATCAGCCGACGCCATTTTCCTCAGTGTTTCTTGCCCCAGATGCCAGTAGCCCTCTTGCAGGCTAAAATTTGGATAGATGCCAATGTTTCCAAATAGATAGAGGTAAACACAACAATAAGCATATATGTACATATATACAAACAAATACACCATAAAGACTCCCCAACAGCTAGCTATTAGGAGGGTAAACACCTAGGAGTACCACAGAGGGAAGGAGGGAGGTAATCCTGACTGCAGATGCTATCCAGTTCGGACATCTACATTTATGGTAGGTACAAAACTGTACTATGTCCTTCATGGATGCATCTGCAGTCATAACAAGTGGGTAGAATACCATAGCCAACTAGGGGAGGAGGATAAAAGTAGATTATGGTGTGTTTAGGATCCCTTGCAGTACAGCAGTGGCAAACCCTGCTCGGGATCTGGAATATAGAGGCAAATTATAATGCTTGGCAAATGTATGCACGGAGGTCCAAGTAGCCGCCTCAATAATGTCTTTGGTTGCCACTCCTCGTAAGAAGGCTGTGGTAGTGGCTGTTGCCCTTGTAGAATGAGGTCTTATGTTCTGTGGAATTGGTTTTCCATGGAAGGAGTAACAGTATCGTATGCAATTTCCTATCCATTTGGAGATTGTCTGTTTGGAAATAGCTTTTCCTTCCCTTCCTGTTGCATAGGCTACAAAAAGTTGGTCAGTCTTTCTGCTATTTTTGTTCTGTCCAAGTAGTAGCGTAGCTGTCTATGTACATCCAAGGTATGCAGTATTCTTTCCCCTCTGTTTTGTGGGTTGGGAAAGAAGGTAGGTAGGTGGATTGCCTGGTTTAAAGATACTCTGGATACCACCTTGGGCATAAATGTAGGATTAGTTCTCATGGACACTCTATCTTGGTGGAAGATTAGGAAGGGTTGCACTGCCATTAAGGCCTGTAGTTCTGAAACCCTCCTTGCTGGAGTAATTGCCAGTAGGAAAGCAGTTTTCCATGACAGGTGTTGTAGGTCTGCTGTTGCTGCTGGTTCAAAGGGTGATAGTGTCAACTTTTCTAGCACAAAGTTTAAATCCCAGGCTGGTAATGGTGGTTTCCTTGGAGGTTTTACATTCTTGATTCCTCTGAGGAACTGCCTGAGCAAAGGGTGCGAAAAACAGGTGGATCAAAGCTGTATTCTGCTGAAATAGCTGATGCATGTATCTTGATGGAGGAGTAGGACAGGCCTGAATGAAGAAGTTCGCCAGATACTCCAGAATGTTAGGCATATCTATGTTTGACACATCTTTTCCTCTTTCGGTACTCCAAATGACAAACCTTTTCCATTTTCCAGCATAGTTCCTTCTTGTTGAAGGTCTGCGTGCTTCAAGAATAATGTCTTTAACTCTTTGGGAAAGTTCTGGATTAGGTGCTGCTATGTGATGTTCCATGCAGTCAGTTGCAGCGTTTTAGGTTTGGATGTATGATGCTGTAGTTGTTCTGAGTTAACATCAAAGGCATCAGGGTATTGGCCACATATTGTTCGAGACATGCTCTTCAGTAGTGGGTACCAGTGTTGTCTTGGCCAGTTTGGGGCTATCAGGATTATCCTTGGACGTTCTTCCTTGATTTTTAGTAGTACCTTGTGTATCAAAGGAAGAGGTGGGAATGCATATGCTGTTAGGCCTTTCCAGTTGAAGGAGAGTGAGTCCACTTTCCATGCTAGAGGGTGGAATGTCCTTGTGCAGAATTTTTTGAGCTGGTGATTGAGAGGTGATGCGAATAGGTCTATCTGTGGCATTCCCCATTTCTTTGAGATTGTCTTGAAGATGTCCGGGTGCAGCTTCCATTCGTGGGCATCCGAAGTGGTTCTGCTTAATATGTCTGCTAGAGTATTGTCTTTCCCCGGTACAAACATTGCCTGTAACTGAATGTTGTAGCTGAGTGCCAGGGTCCACAGCTCCAAGGTCATTCTGCATAGGGGGTATGAATGAGTGCCTCGCTGTTTGTTGATGTACCACATGACTGTGGTGTTGTCTGTCCTTATCATCAACTGGCCCTCTTTGAGGAATGGTTTGAACTTTTGGATTGCCAGTTTTACTGCTAGCATTTCTTTTAGATTGATGTGCAGGTGAAGTTGATCCTGTGTCCACAATCCTTGCACGCATTTGTCCAGCATGTGGGCCCCCATCCTAGGTCTGAAGCGTCTGTTGTGATGGTCTGGCTTGGTTGACATCTGCGAAAGGGTAGGCCTGGGTTTGACTGGCATGCCTGAGCCCACCATAGGAACTCCTGTTTTAAGCATGGAATTAGTGGGATTTCTGTTTCTAGACTGTGTCTGTGTTGGGACCATAAATTCTTTAGGTACCACTGTAGTTTCCTCATATGTAGTCTGGCAAATGGGACCAAGATTATGCATGATGCCATGAAGCCCAAGGCCTGCAGAAATTTTCTTGCTGTTAACTCGTTCAGTTTTGTTAGTGCCAAGAAGTAAAGAGGAAGTTCTTTTTGTTTTCTGTAGTCAGGAATGCCATTTGTTGTACTGTGTCCAATTCAGCCAAGAATGTCCTTGTTTGGGATGGTATCAGCCTTGACTTTTGTAAATTGACTGTGTAGCCCAGTCCTTGTAGCAAGTAAATGACCCTTTGTAAATCTGTTGTCAGCTTGCTTTTGTTGTCCCCTTGTAGTAGGCAGTCGTCCAGGTATGGGTAAATCTGAATTCCCTGTAGTCTGCAATGGCCGATTACTGATGCCAGGCATTTTGTGAATACTCTGGGCGCAGTAGATAAGCCAAAGGGCAATGCTGAGAATTGATAGTGCTCTGATCCTGCAAGAAATCTGAGGTATCTTCTGCAGATTGGTCGAATGGGGACGTGCAGGTATGCCTCCTTGAGATCTAGAGTTACCAGCCAAGACTCCTTGCCCAGCATGGGAAGAAGTTGCTGTAGGGTCAGCATTTTGAATTTTGGGACAATGATGTATGTATTTAAGGTGGACAGGTCGAGAATTGGTCTCCAACTTTTTCCTTTCTTGGAACTAGGAATAGTCTGGAATAGAACCCCTTTCCTTGTTCTGCTGTTGGCACTCTTTCCACAGCTCTCATGTTTGCTAACTCCATTATCTGGCGTAGAGCCTCTGTTTTTGATTTGGAGGTAGATTTGGCATTCCTCTTTTGACTGGTAAAGTGTGGAAGTGAAACGGTAACCTTGATCTATGGTTTGTAAAATCCACTTGTCTTTTGTTATGTAGTGCCAGTTCTTTGAAAATAAGGTTAACTTTCCGCCTAGAGGAGCTGCTATTTGTTCCCTGGTAGGCGGAGTTAGGATTAAGTCACTGTGGTTGTGCTGATGTAGTGGCAGTGGCTGCGTCTGTGCCTCTGTTGTTACCTTGCCACTGTCGTCCTCTGTAGGCACCTCCTCTGGATTGGTTTCTGCCTCTGGAACGTCTATTCCTGCCCCTTTGAAATTTTGTGGAGTCAGGAAAGGACCAATTTTGGCAGGCCAGTTCCTGCTAAACCTTGGGGTTGAACCTGCAAGAAATCTTTAACAGTTTGAACAGATTTTGCCTTTTCTTCCATTTTCTTCATAACCTGCTGGGCAGGTGTACCAAACAAACTTGTCTTGTCCATAGGAGCATCTAGCAACTTAGCTTTAACATGATCCGGTAAAGCTTGTTCCTTTAGCCATGCATGCCTTCTTATCACTGTGCCTGTCATGGCTGATCTAAATGAAGCCTCCAGTGCATCATAGCCACATTTTAAGGAATGGTTGCTAACCTGTTGTATGTTATTTACCATCTCTAATACATATTTCTTATCAAGAGATTCATCAGTGGTTACTTTTTAGATAACTGATCAAGCATAAACTCTTGGTATTGTATCATGTGAAACTGACAGTTTAAAGCTCTAGCTGAGAGAGTAGCTGAAGTGTAGACCTTTTACCCCATCTGTCTAATGACCTTGCTTCCCTTTCAGAAGGAATAGGGTTTTAGCTGTGGTCGCTACTGCCTTGGGACCCTGGGATATAGTTTCTGGGTCTGCAAGTGGGGCCTTGTAAAGGTGGTGATGAGTATCTGGCACCCTGTAAAATCTGTCTGGTTTGGCAGGGGCTGGGGTAAAGAATCTGGAGCGGAACAAACATCATTGAAAGCATCATCCACCACAGAGAGAACAGGAGGTATAGCTAAGGGCCTGTGCTGTGGGAGGTGCAGAAAGGTCCTAAGTCTTTTCTGAGTCTGAAAATCCTGTTGCTGCCATTGGAACTGTTCTCGCATGGCATGCAAGGTTTCCCCAAAGGAGAATTCTTCTGGTGGGAAGCAGCTGGAATGGATTCTTCAGCATCATAATCTTCAAAATTGGAGAAGGAGCCTCTGGCTGGTCAGTAATGTCTGATTCATCAGCAGAATCATCAGAAGACACTGGCTCAGGGGCTCTGCCCTAGGTCTCTTCTCTGGGGCTGAGAGGCCCTGTCTGCGTGACATTGAGATCCTCTAATTAAAGAAATTAAATCTTCTGCTAAAGAAAGCATTTGAGAACTAGAAGAGGGCCTGGATGTGGGGGTTTAACAGGCACTGATTTACTAGTCTTGGCTGCTTTAGCCCTGGCGAAGGCCTTAATGGACATGGCTGCTGGAGGCCTAGCAGCACCACGTGCTGGGGTAGAGACATCCAAGGGGATGGTGTCTGATAAGTCAACCACCGTAGTGGGTAAAATTTCTGAGGTCGATTCAAGAGTTGTAGCAGGGGCCTCAGTTGTAGAATAGGTTCAGCTGTACTTTGATCAGTTTTCTCGGTTTCGGCGAAACCGAGACACTCATGTTTGCTTTACCGTGGTTTCGCCGAAACCGCGACCGCGAGTGTCGGTCTTATCTTTGCGTTTTTGGAAGATTGGGTGGTCGGAGGATCCGGACGGCATAATGTACAAAATCAGTACCGAAAACTGTTCTGCAAACTCCGACCGGCGCCTAAGCGTTCGCCGGTTGAAGGAGGCACAGGCCGAACAGGCTGCTACGTCGTGGGCTGGGCCTAAACAAGTCAGACAGTAAGAGTGGAAATCTTTATGAGGTATTTGTTTCCACAGGTTAAACAATTGTTAACTTTTCTGACATCGGCTGAGGCAAGAAAGAGTCCCAACGGGTACTTAGCTTTAGAAGTCTTCGGTAGTATTCGTAGAAGTAATCTCTGGATCCGACCGACCGGCACTTGCGAACAGCTTCTGCTTGAGCCACGGCAAGAAAGACTGGGGAAAATGGCGTCGGCTGATGCTTTTATACCGAACCAACAGAGATGGCGTCGGGTGGAGGCGACATCAGCGAAGCGGACCGGACTTTGGAATCCGGCCGACTGCAGGGCTGCCTGACGACAGGACAACCCACTTGTTATGACTGCAGATGCATCCATGAAGGACATCAGCCACCTGAGAAGCCCCTTCAGCCTGGCCTACCTCCTGAGAGGACACATCCTGTAACAGTAAAGTCTCTCCCTGAGACTCCAAAGAAACTCCTGGCAGAACCTCCGGCTCCACTGAGCCTTCTAAAGAACCGACGTCCGGGACTGTCGGTTCTTCCACTCTAGGCTTTGCTGCTTTGTCCTTGCGCTTTTTGGCCGGGCGTCGGAGCATCCGACGGCATTTTATAATTACAACGCTTCCCAAAAACTAACCTGGCACAGTCTAACCGTCTCTTAATAGTGCGTTTGTTAAATCTAGCACAAGAGGCATCCAACAACGTCGTGCTCAGGCCCTAAACAAGGTATACACAAAGTATGGTAATCCCTATGAGGTATCTGTTTCCCACAAGAAATACAGTTATTCACTTTTTCTGACATCCGGTTAAATACTGAGGCAAGAAAACCAAAATATTCCCCAGCGGGTACTTAGCCAACTTTGATTCGGTCTGAAACTCTGACTTCAGAAACTTTCAGAACGCCAACCTGCACTCGCAAAACTGCTTCTGCATCGGACCATGCGGCAAAAAAGACTGAGGATATGACGTCGGTCATGCGCATTAGTACCCTGACGTCCTGACATCAGACTAATGCGCCTTGACCGACGTCAGCCATATACTTTGGTATTCGGGCCGACTAGGACAGCGGACTACCCAATGGTTAGGACTGCAGCAATGTGGAATGAAGAACATCATTCATTTGAATTGACAACTACAATCACCATGTGCCTTAGGAAACACAATAGGGTACAACAGTAAAAATCTTTTTAAGTTAATTAACTTAAAAATGAAAAAAAAATTCAGATAAAACAACTTTAATAACATTTGGGTTTATGTGCAAGGCCAGTGCATAAGATTATAATCTCAGAAATCAAGTTTTTGGCTAGTACCTGCTTCTCTCCGATAACACTCAGAAGTGAAATTTATAATTACATCTTTTCACTGACAGTGTTTGGATTTTTTTTTTTTGCTTCTAATCCTTCTTCCTCCAATCCATTTAAAATGCTTATTCAGCAAAACATTTGTAACGTTCTTCCAGAAACAGATCAATACTACACAGTCATACAAGGTGCCCTGTATCTGTGAAGCCTTTCCGTGCCTCCTCATGTCTTTTGTGCTCTGTCCTTTCAAGACATTGCTGGACTCACCTCTAAGTACCTGCACAATTCCTCCTATTTTAAAAAAAGACAATGCAAATATACACTCTTTCTGTCAGCAAGAATTTTCAGGGATCCACCGCTCACATCATTAGGAAAAATGTAGTTATGTTAAGTAATCTTACCATATCACTAGATGTTCTGCTAGATAACTGATGCAATAGCCTAAGCTATGTGGGTTATACCCTTGCCTAGAATATGGCCACCAGCTATCTTTCTCAGATTCAGGGCACTTTCCACCTGCCCAAACTGCCACTGGCCGAGCACAGCCAAATAAAAGGCAGTTTGGACATCAAACATTTAAGATCTTTTTTGTGCTAAGAAGGTAGGCAACAGCCTTAAAACAAAATGCCAGAAACAACTGAACAACAAACAATTTAACCATATATACAAGGGTATATACATCCACACCCTGGCAAAAAATATATATATAAATAAAAAATAAGGGGACTGGAGGGAGGGGACAACTACTGCAACTGTGCTCTATTACATCTACTGTTATATTAACAACTGCTCTATGCTGAACATTTAGATCAGTGCAGTAGTCTAAGCTATGTAAGTAAATTACTATAGCTTAATAATCTATGGGGAGGAGGAAGGAATTCAAGAATCCAGAATCTCCTGGTGCAAGGCCCTAGCAAAACCAGTTCTGGACCTCGAAAAAAGAATCCAGTTTATAATGCTGTGTGAAAGTATGCACAAAAGACCAACTTGCTGTCTCTAGAATACTTTTAGAGTATACCCCTTTCTCAAAAGCCATGAATGAAGCCAAAGCCCTGTAAGAATGGGCCTTAGTCCTGCCTAGAAGAGCCTCAACACTGTGAGCATAGTAAAAAGAAACAGCATGCAACAACCATCTCGAAACCGTTTTGACACAGGCTGTCATTTTTTTCTTTCCTTCATAGGAAACAAATAGCTATCAACTTTACTGAAAGGTTTAGTTATGTTTAAGTAGTATCTCAGCTGTCTGTGGGCATCCAGAGTATGTAGAATTATTTCTTCCTTGTTCTGAAGTTGTGGAAAAAATAGTGGGAGATTAATGGTCTGGCTTAAGGTAAACTATGAAACTACTTCAGGCAAAAACAAAAGAATAATTCTTAAAGAAACCATGAATTTGAGGAAAACAAGTAGAGTTAACTCACCATAGGCACTTGTGGATTAGGTACCCTTCTAGCAGAAGTCAGAGCAATCTCCATGTTAAAGAAGTACAATGAGTTTCTATAAAAAATTACTCAACTTCTCAGCCCTTTCGCTCCCTATTTTCAGTTTCCTCCATCAATTAACAACAAAGCACCATTTAAAATATTTATATTTCACTATACTTCTCTGATCGGAGCCTACCTTAGCGTACAATGTAGCTTTTGCTTTCAAATCCATTCTCTCGCAACTCAGTAAAGCTTGCTGGAGGCATCCAAATACTGACATCATCGAGGCCAGGCAGTTCAGGAATTTTTTCTTAGCTATTCCCTCCCCCAAAGTTACATCACCACGGCCAGTCTCTGATTCCAAGTTCAACAATGAAACCCACCCATTATGTGATGTCACCGCTACCTTGCCCTTCCCCTACCCTGGAGTGCTTAAAAATAGCTGTAGGAGGTAGGGAAGTTCTTTCTCTGCCTTTGTTTCCAGTACGTTTATTTTTCCTATTGGAACGTGTTGTGCGAGTGTCTGTTTCTACACCGGCTTCTGTTGTGCTTCATACACTGATGAGTGTGATCATTTATGTTGTAAATGTAAAGGGCAAAGTGTAAGTTATAGTTCACTCATTGTGCTTTTTACAGTAAATCTTTGTTTTACTCCGGTTGCTATACAGCAGTTCACATGTGCATCCCAAAAACCTTAACCATTGACTGTTTGTCAGCCGTTTACTCAAAATTGTGATGGGTGCACATGTGGACTTTGCATTTACATTCTCAGGCTCCTTTACTGCTTTACTATGTTAAATTGTTATTTTCCTTTTCTGTGGCATTTGCTGAGCTGGTGCACATGGCTTTGTCGGTATTCCGTGTAGTAAAAGTTCGTTGTCATGTCGGCTCAGCCTGTATAATAACTGTACGTGTGCATTTCCATATTGCTCTGCACATTTAGTTTAAAGGGATACTCCAGAGATTTTTTTTTTTTGTATAAGTTGTATAAATGAAGCCAGAAGAAAATCCACCAGAAAGGATGAGTGATGAATAAACAAATAAATCCACCTCCAAAGGATCCGATACAATAAACTGCTAATTTATTTTAAAATAAATTAGCAGTTTATTGTATCGGATCCTTTGGAGGTGGATTTGTTTACTCATCACTCATTCTTTCTGGTGGATTTTCTTCTGGCTTCAGTTCTCCAAGTTTGTTTTTGGCTTTTTCGAGTTGTTAAGTTGTATAAATGGTTTCCCCTGCCTGTTACAGTAGTTTAGTGAGGGTGAGTGGAGAGGGATAAATGCAATTATCTGAACACGATCTTTCTTTACTGCAACACCGGCTTTTAAAAGCCGGTATTACATTTGCGGTCAAACCTGTTGTGCTCTGTGTGTAGTCTACTCTAAACTGTAGTAGTTTGCTACAGTTTACAAGTAAAAAAAGTTCAGTGTCTACATTTAAAACGGAATCATAGTTTCCGGTTGCCGACCTTACTTTACTTGATTACAATCAATTCAAAGTACTAAAATGAGGTCAGGAAGTCATCTGGTGTTTTTAGTTCCCGTAGTTCCCAGTGCCATGATTATTAGAATACCACTCAAGTTCCAGAATTTTTGTAATGTTTTCTGTTACAACTTTTGGTATGCTCCATATAGAAGTCGTTGTTTTTCTATTAAGGATTGCAGTCATTAAATAACAGACTTTTGTGTTTTAGATTTGATATTTTTCATAAAATATACAGCAACTGCACGGTATATTTTTCTAGCAACTTTTTAAACTTATAAGAGCAATATTCTGTGTATGAATTTGGATTTTTGTCCCCTTTTAGTTTTGGCTTTGCCCAGAATACTAGCACCAAGAGGTTGTAAGTTGTATTTTTCAGCAAATGCAGTAGCTTTCAGCGGCCTCAATGATAGTCATAGTTCCACTATTTCTCTGAGCTTTCTCAATCGCTAGCGCTTGCTTTAAAGAAAAGCAAAGTAAAGCAGAGAGTGTAAATTTATTTGCAATATGCACTGTTTAAAAAAAAAAACAATGTAAAGACTGGACGAGAAAGGTGTCAGTTTGTGTAAGTTAAGATGTAAAGTAGTGGATGAGTGAAACAAAACTAGGTCAAAAAACTGATTTATATCATGTTTAAATGCAATTTTCTACTTCTCAGGAATGTTATGGCTTACTGATGAGAGTTTCTGCAACTGACTAAACTAGCAAGTGTGTCACTTTGCCTAATTTGCTTAGTGATGGAAATAAAACGACATTCCATATTGGTGTAAACTTCAGTTGAAAAGTATGCATACTTTTCTAAAACATAAACGGGAAGATCTGGAAAACTGTACATTTTAAATGGGGGGGGGGGGGTGACAACGACAACAATATCAGCTTTTGAGACCACAACTAAAATTTCTGTCTAGTCTTCTGATGTTTTATACATATACAAATAATGCAAGTGCATCTTGCATTTTACTGTTTTTTTTAGTATATGTGGAAAATGCTAGGTATGGTCATGCATGTTTTTTATTTTAGTTAACATCTGTTTTGACATAACCTCGCTGGATGACACCAGTAAATAAACGTCAGTGCAATAATCATGAACACTAGCAAGTTTTTGATCTTCTGCATGTGCATCTCATGTTTACCCACAAACACACTTAGGTTGGTGTGAATTTGCCACAACTGTGCTTTTCTTCAGTCAGTTAGCATTAGCTGCCAATTAAATGAGACACAAAATAAATCATGACCAACTAGTGAAGCACCATATGTGTGCAAGGACAAAATTTGAAAAGGAAACAAGTCAGGCTAGCATAACAATCATCTCATTAAAATGAAAAAGCAGTTTTGGGGAATTATGTAATTCAACTGACAGTGCTAAAATCACAACAATCATTGAAGGGTTCTTAGTGAGTTCCATGCCTTGGCCTCTTTTAACCTACCTGCTACCCAGACATGAACATGGTTCAGTACTTCTTTTGGTTCATGGCAATAACTATGAAGGCTTAATCATTGAGTAGAAGTTGTTCTTTTCTGGCCAGGGCATTTTATTGCTTGGACTTTTACCTTGGGTTTGAACCTGTCAATCAGGTGTACATTGTCTGATGACCTGTTGCCAGGCATTTTTGCTATGCTATGTATCCCTCCTTAATTATTGCATTTGAAACCATAACTGTCATACTGTTTTGCTATAGGACAGAAAGTGTATGCAATCAGACTGACCTTCAGTTGGCAAGGCAACAAAAAGACAACACAAGTACAGTTTACTGAAAAAAAATAGAACTTTAGCAAGATGCATCCCCAGAGCTGTTTGTTCTTTTGTTGAAGGGGTAGTGGGAAAAAATGCCTCTGACAACAGTGAAAGAAAGGGCTGTTTTCTGTCCACTTTTTGCAAAACAACCCTTTCCACAGTTCTGTACTTTTAATTTTGGTGACTTGGCCCTGACAGTTTTGCAAACTGTTCAACACTTGTGTGTTAATAAGTTATCATGTTTCAAGTTTATTTTACTTTAATTAAATTTAAAAAATAAAATATATGAAGTGAAGGGAGAGGGAGGGAATATAGTTTGTAACTGTTACTATTTACAGACGAAATAAGAGGATGACGTGTTATTAGGTAGCTATCTGTATGTTTTATGTTGACCTGCTTTAACTCTTCTCTGTGGCTTCTGCCTCTGTCTGAGACATTAGGAGGTGAGTAAGGATGTTATCATGATTACCAACTGAATGGGGAGTACGTTATTCTGAACCAAGACTTTCAGCACAATTTTTATCTGAGGTTGTATTCTAAGATTAAAGTTTGTGTTTAGGAGCTGGTTGTTGTGGAATTAAGCAGAAGTTCAATAGTAGTAGCAGTGACCACTAACCTGTGTCCATAGCAGAATACAAAGGTGGTCAATGAGTGACTGGGTGATACAATAACTTCATTAAGTCTTTCTTTGCTTTGGGTGGGCTGAATGAAGTGTCAGTGAAACCTTGGATTCTGTGGTGTCCACTTTTGACAATATTTAATAGCAATATAAGCTGGAATTTGAAGGAATTGTGTATTTTTCTACATGCTGTAGTGGTTGTGCAAATAATACCTACAAACTGGATAAACTGGTCTTAAACAAAGTCACTTGTACTTACATTTTTAATGTACATAAGTGTTTTCATTTTCAGCTTCTAGTGATGCAATGATTAGTTTTAAATTGAGCCATGGTTCCAGTAAAATAACTTTAATTTGAGGATTGGAACCGGGCATTGTATGCTGCCACCGCATCAAGCAGGGGGTCCCGTTTCTTTACTTGCATGTGTATTTGAGATAAGAACTGGATTCATGATATTATGCAGAATACTGTATGCAAGATTTGTGCTTAGAAATTCACAGCTAAAATATATTTTCACAGAAGCATTGCAAGTCACACATTTCCCAAAGATATGCAATGCCAGATACTGGGAGTGCTTTTTCACTTTTAATCATGTGGATTCTGTCAACATAACATGAGGTACTCCAGCATATGTGAAATGTAGCTAATGACACAATGTAATGCCCACAGAGGATATGTACCTGTTAGTCTAGATGGCTGAATAATGACTTGTTTGTGAATTTTTTTCTGAAATTGGTGTTAAAGAAATTAGGTGCAGCGGTCTTCTTTGAATCCATTTTGCATGTGATGTATATCTCACTTGCATGCTTTGAGCCACAAATGTATTATACCAACTCAAGGAGAATATACATCAGATGTTTTTTTTTTTGGTGTGGTGTTTTACACACATTGTAGGGTAGTTTACCTGTAGTGACTACTCATGTAGTTGAGTCTTTCAATGTGATGACTACTCTCCAGAGCGGAAATGGACTGGGTGTGTTGAGTTTGGTAAAACATTTTCATAAAGCTGCCATTAGAAGCAGCAGGTCTTATGGTGACTGCAGGTCTTGTTACTTGTCACTCAAGCACTCCCTGATGACTAATGCTGCTGAGCTCTGGCATGTATAACTTTTGGGCACAACCTACTATTAGTGTCAGACTTCCAGAAAGACACAGCTGTTGGCCATATACATTCCTACTGCACATTAAAAGCAAGTTGGGGGACATGGTTGTGGGTGCTATGACTGCATTGACTAGATTTCATAGATATTCCAAGGCCACTCAGTTTTATGACCATTCACACCTTGCTAGTACCTTCCATCAGGCCACACCTCTTTTCTCCAGGAAGGCCATACCAGTCATTCCTGTAATAAATGTGTGGATACCTATCTAGTCATCTACTTTATGTTTAAAGAAAGCTAGTGAGGTGTGTTGCTTAACATGTAAAAGTTTTGTCAGAAATGTTTGGGAGATGCTGGGTTATAAATGTGTCCTTCCAATGGTTTTTATCTGTTGGTCATTTGTTCTACAATTGGTGGAAACACTGGACATGCAACAAAACAGAAAGTAAAGGGTAATTATCTCTTAAATGACACAGTAAGTGAGACAGACATCTCCCCTCAAATGTTTACAAGATTTTGAATAAAAGATTAAGCTTTCAGCCTTTCTTAGTAGCTCAGCTTCTTTAGAACTGTCCTATCCATCCATAGCCCCCTTATTCCCCATTTTTGCACATGGGTTCAGGGTGTCACTTCAACAGTGACAATCATCTACAGCCAAGTTTCACACCACCATCACCAGGTGGCTACCCCTGCCATGGCAGTTCTTCCGCACTACACAATCGTATGCACACTCACACCTATGGCCAATTTAGAGTGTCCAATCAACCTACTGTATGCCTATGGAATGTGGAAAGAAACTGGAGTATCTGAGGGAAACCCACGTGAACACAGTGAGGACATGCAGACGCCTTACAGAAGGCACCCAAGCAGAGAATCAAACCAAGGCACCTCTTGCTATGATGTGACAACTCTAACTGGTGTGCCACTGCTCCAGCAAATCTTTTATCATATCAGCTGTGCTGTTTTCCCTGATTTCACTTTCCTTAGAGCTATTACTTCTTCCATGGAGGGCTCCTGCTCTTCACCTACTGTCAGCTGTTTTGGGGAAGTACAGCCCTGTGTAGTTTTCTTCATTATAAGCTGATTGAAGTATTCCTTCCATAAACCTTTGATGCCCTGTGGACTGGTGATCAGGTTGTTGCTGGCATCCCTTAAGATGGGTGTCTGACTGTCATCTTTACCTTTCTGCCTTTGCCTTTCAACCTGATATACTTTGTGCAGTCTACTGAATCACCTTCCAGTGTTAGTCGAGTGCCTATGACACCTTGTTCTTTGCTCTGTGTTTAGCCTTCTTGTTAGCCAACCAGTAATCCCCCCAGTCTTGTCTGTCTTTTCTTTCTCCCATTTTTCCTTGTACTCCTTTGCTGACTTCCTAGACTTCTACGTTCTTCCTCCAGCTTTCCTTATGCACCTAATTTCCATGCCTGGCTTGGCTACATGTGTCTTGTAGTCCTCACACATGATCTTTTGAGTTGCTGCCATTCTTCAGCTCCACTTATTTCTTCCTCTTCTTCAGGTGATAAAGCTCTAAGCAATTCCTAGAACTGCTTTGCTTTCTATCCAGTAAATTCCTAGGTCTTCAGTCTGGTCTCTGTTGACCTTAGATGCCTATGACCACTGCTTGTAGCTGATTGTGGCAGTCAGTGTTTTTTTACTGTGGACTGACTCTTTCACTGGGGATGACTTTACAATCACTGATTCTATGCCACAGTCCTTTCCTTACTAGGAGGAAGTCCACCTGAATTGCACATTAGCCACTCTTGTAAGCGAACACGGGACAATGTCTTTTTGAGCCATGTGCTAACTACTATCAAGCTGTTTGCCAAACAGAAGTCTAGATTGCCCTCTCCTTCTTTATTCCTGTTGCCCCACCCAAGTGGACCCAGGCAGTCCACATATCCTATTCTTTCTGTCCTGATATGTCCATTCAGGTCAGCCATTATTAACACCAATATCTGTTGTCCTGCTTTATATAGTATTAAATATATCATACATGTCTATCTATTATATATGTATAAGTAGTGTGTGTGTGAGTCTGTGTTAATGTAAATGTGTATCTCACTCTGTGTGTGTGTGTGTGTGTGTGTGTGTGTGTGTGTGTGTGTGTGTGTGTGTGTGTGTATATATATATATATATATATATATATATATATATATATATATATATATATATATAAAATATTACTTTGTGAAAAGTGACTTCTGGACACAAGAAAAAGGAAGGGGAAAATATAGCAATGTGGTTTGTATGTACAAAGGGAAATCCAGGGACACTGCAAAAGTTTTTTTTTACAAACCAACCACTGAAGTAAAAACATATGTAAGCAAACACTGCATACCAACACACTTTGCACATGTAAATCTCAATGTCTAACAAGGTGGAAGCATGAAGTGATACCTTAACACTTAAATTAATAAAGATCTAAACTGGTTCATAGTATAAATGTTTTATTCTTTAGCTCCTTGGTGCAAGACCTTACAGGAGTTGCTACATAAACTGGATGTCAATGCACCTTACAGGAGTTGCTACATAAACTGGATGTGAATGCAGTCAAGTAAGGCCGTGGCTATAGCGCAGCAAAAAAAAAATGTCCCCTCTAACAAAGGAAATGCTAGAGCAATGATTAAATTACATGAGTCAAGCACCCTGCTGAGATCTGCCAATCAATGGCATTACCAGGTCAAATTACCCTCAAGACTTTGACAGCCAAGGAAGCTAAGTGTTACGGGGGAGGGGAGAAGTAAATGGACTGGAATTCATTGTCTCACAAATTAGTGCCATGCCGCCTAACAGCAAGAGGTTCTCCGGTTCGATCCTCGGCTGGGGTGCCTTCTGTGCGGAGTCTGCATATACTACCTGTGGTCACGTGGGTTTCCTCCGGGTGCTCCGGTTTCCTCCCACATCCCAAAGACATGCTGTAGGTGGATTGGACACTCTAAATTGGCCCTAGGTGTGAGTGTGTACATGTGTGTGCCTTCTGTGGAAGGTTTGGTGCCGGGCTGGCAACTCGACACTGTACAACTCCACTGCCATTCATGAGCGGACAGGTGATCCGCTGTGGCGACCCCTAACCGGGAAAAGCCAAAAGAAGAAGAAGACAAAAAAGGCAGCAAGAAACAGCACTTTGAGTGTGTTCTGTGACATTTGCACTGTTTCTGTTTTAAGTAGTCATTCAGCAGCACGGAATGTTACTTAGACTGTTCTATTTTACTCAGTATTTTGTAAGCATGCAACATCTATGAAATGACAGGAGCTTTAGGCAAACGGATGCCTGCATAATGTAACATTTTTTAGCCAAACAATGATTTCTGGGATACTGAATGGCAACCTGATTTATCCAAACCACGTCAATATGCTAGCCTCCATGTGGTCAGAGACTGGAATTACATATAAAAATATTTAAAATCCTGTAAATAATCCCAGAGTGCTGTTAAAGTGTAGGAAACATCATGCCATGATGTTTTAAATATGTTTTTTGAGTTTGTGGGTGCAGTACTCCTTTAAGAATTTCAAGCCAGCCCAATGATCAGACTCAAACTGAGAAGTGACAACTTCTCAAGCACAAAGTTAAGATCCCAAGGAGGAGCCACCTGTTTTCTAGGTGGGCAGATATACAAGTCCAAATTCTCCTCATGTGAAGTCCGGCAAAGGGGATGATGAGAAACACAGAAGCCGTATAACCCAAAATCTTAAAAAAAAAATCCTTGGCAGAAGCCTGAGATTGGCTGTAGAAGTCCAGGAAGATTTTTTTGTACTGTTTTGCTTTGCCCAATGAAAGAAAGGCTCTTCCCAGGGACGAATCTAGAAGCCATCACAGGCAAATCAGAGAGTTAGCAGGGATGACAGATGATTTCTTTAAATTCAGCTGAAATCCCAGGTTGAGCAGGAGTTTTATGATCCATGTCAATGAATCCTGACAACTGGAGAAAGCATCTGCAAATATAAGACAGTTATCCAAATATGGAAACGTGAATGCCTTGAAGCCTGAAGTAAACCAATGGAAACGTGAATGCCTTGAAACCTGAAGTAAACCATTACTTGTGATAGGCACTTTGTAAAAACCCTTGGTGCAGTGGACAGATCAAAGCGGAAAGACACAAATGATAATGTCACACACAGAAATTCTTAAAAATGTCTGAATCCAAGCCCTACCAGGTTATACCTCGTATCATGCATTTCGGCCCCAAAATCTGGGCCGAACCACAAAAGGAGGTGGAGTGTCCATATTCAATAAAGACACCCACACCTCCAGGTTAGTGGCAACGCATGAAGCATCGGAGACCATCCATGTGCAACTAACCGTAGGCAAAACTGCTATACAACTTTTAGCATGCTACAGACCACCCTCTCATCTCAGGAACTCCATTCAGCCTTCCAGAAGACACTGGAGGATATGAATGTCTCACCAAATACCATCATATTGGGAGACTTCAACTACCCAAACATAGACTGGGTGCATTATTCAAGCCCCAACACCCTAGCCCACAGGTTCCTGGAATTCATCAACTCAAATGCGATGGAGCAACTAGTCACCTCCCCCACAAGGGGAAATAATATACTTGACCTGATCATCACAAACATGGGGACAAAATGCTCAACACTGGAAGCATACCCCTCACTAGTGAGATCAGACCATAAACTAATAACCCTAGATATTCATATCCCGCCTCCACCCCCAGCACAAAAGACCACAGTGAGAAACTTCTCAAAAGCCGACTTTACACTTCTTAGGACTGAAATGGTATCCTTCAAGCCCCCTGGGCCAGTGGAAACCACATCCCACACTGCTGAATCCTTCACAAATGCTTTCTACGGACATCTCCAAGAATGCATGGATCATGCAATCTCAAATAAAACCAAGACCCTTTCCACCAAAGGCAGGCAGCCTATCTGGTGGACCCCAGCCATAAACAAACTTTATAACAAGAGAAGGAAGCTACTGCAAGACAGAGCAAAATCCCATAAAGGGAAGGCATCTCTGATCAGCACTAGCAAAAAACTAAATCATCAAAGGCCAACTTTGAGAGAAAAATTGCTAAGGACACTAAAGATAACTACAAGGCCTTCTTCAATTATGTTAGAAACCTGGGCGGAAACCCTCAGATATGCTCAGAGTTAGTTCATAACGGCAAGAAATACACTGAACCCACAGATATTGCCAACATACTGGCAGACAGGTTCAGTGCAAATTTCTCCCTCACCCCCAAAAGATGAAATAATTATCCCAGCTGAATGCAACCTCCCTGACATCTCAGATGTCCAGGTGAGAGCTGCTCTCAGCAAAGCTAAAAATACAACATCCATGGGACCAGATGGTGTCGTGAACTCCTAGAGGAGCTAAACCCACACATAAGAATGCTGTTTAATCTTAGCCTTGCTACAGGATATGTCCCTGAACACTGGCGAAGGTGGCACTGCTACAGACCCTGAAACTACCAAACCAGCCTTGTCTGCAAAGCTATGGAAAGGATCATTATGGAACTCATAAACAAAGACATCGGGGACCTACAGACAATTGACCCTACCCAGTTCGGCTTTGTAAAAGGCAGATCCTGCCTTTTAAACCTGGTGGACTTTTTTGAAACAGTCACTAGAGCCATCGATGAAGGCAAAGCAGTTCATACAGCCTACCTGGATCTGGCAAAAGCCTTCGACACAATACCCCACTCAGGCATCATAGACAAGCTCAACAGCTTAAATGTAAACCCATTTGTCACAAGATGGGTTGCAAACTGGCTAAAGGACAGAACCCACAAAGTCAGAATAGCTGGAGCTATGTCAGACTCTAAGCCAGTCACAAGTGGAGTCCCACAGGGCTCTGTCTTGGGACCCCTCTTATTCGGTATTTATTTCTCAGACGTGCAGGCAAACATAGGGGGGTTGTGGCTGACAAGGTTCGCAGATGACTGCAAACCAGGCGCCATAGTTGATAACGCCAGCTGACACATGCATCTTTCACAAGGGCCTTACAGAAACAGACTGGTGCCAGAGTCATGGCCTTAAACTAAATGCCAAAAAAATGTATAGTCATCCCCTTTGGAAAAAACAAAGTACCCACAAATTACCACATAGGTGATAATCCATTAAAGTAATCAGAGACCTGGGGACCCAAGTTGACACTGACCTCTCATTTGACACCCACGTCACCAAAGTGGTTAGAAAGACCTTCTACCTTGACCACCTTATCATGAAGGGATTCACATCCAGATCAAAGGATGTCATTGTACCCCTACATTCCTCCCTTATCAGGCCTATGATTGAGTACAATGCCCCATTTGGTATGCACCTCACCCGGCACCTGCAGCAGCTGGAGAGACCTCAAAAGTACCTCACCAAGAGGATCAAGGGTCTCCAACATATGTCATATGCTGCCAGACTAAAAAAGCTCCAGCTCTATTCAGTAGCATACCGCCTGCTCAGAGGTGATCTGTGCCTGACATACAAGGCCATGTCCAATTCGGAATTAATGGACATGCTCCACCTCAAAAAATCCAAATCCATCAGAGCCATGAGAGCTAAAGATCTAAACCTCAGCACAAATATGAATAGGACATGCTGGAGGGACAGATTCATAATCCAGAGGCTTCCAGCACTCTGGAACAGGATCCCAGTCCATGTTAGGCAGAGCCCCTCACTGACTCTCTTCAAGAGAAATCTTGATGGATGGGTGATCGGGTCATGTCTGTGTCATTACTAGACAGAGGCACAGTAAACTAAATTTAATTTGTACACTTTTGTATCATTACATGGGGTGCATACACTTTGGCTAGGCTTATAAATGCCCTAGGGCAGATAGCCTAGTACTATACTATGAAACTATGAATTACTTGCAAACTAGAATGTGGTGATAAGCATCTTTTAAATTTAAAGTTATAATGACTCTGCAGGCAGGTAGGAGACAGAGGTGGCAAGGTTTGAAGAGATAATATTTTGAATTTTGGAATCTTGCAACATTTTGAATTTTGGAATCTTGACAAACTGAGAAAGGAAAGGTTTCCAAGGTCTCCAAGTTCCCTTTTCTTTGGCACCAAAAACTCATTTGACCATCTAAGGCAAAGGTTCTCTCCTGAGCCAACACTTTCTAAAATAGGAGGAAACATAGATGTCTAGTTTGTAGGATGATGAGGAATTCCTTGAAATGGGAGAAAAGATTGCCCCTGCCTTCTGTATCCCTGTTCAATAAGTCTCAGAACCCACTTGAATGAGACAATTGGATGCCAAAGTGGGAAGTTGAGACCTAGACTGAGGGACAGATTTGAAGGATTGCTACTGTGGAAAGGGGAAAGAGGAATGGGAAGTGAATAGTCATTTAGACTTTTTGGTCTCTCGATTCTATGAGACCCCCCCCATTTTTTCTTTGAGCCTCCACGCCACTACTTTTTAAAATTCTGTTTATTAGAACTCTGCGGCGACTGCTTACCCTGTTTCTTGAAAAACTGGCCTGAAAAAAGGAAGAAAGGCTTTTAATGAACTTTAAAAACGAAGGCTGAAAAATCTGTTTAACCCCTTGAATCAATTTTCCTCTTTCATCAAACATCTTAAGGATCTCAGCAGCCGAGGGTCCAAATAACACACCTTAGCCCAGAGAAGAATTCAAAATCTCAGATTTAGCATCTTCTGGAAGACGTTGAGGAAGTAATCAAGTAAATCTTCTCATAATTGATGATGAGGCATTAAACCATGGTCCCATCTGCTTGAGTTAGTGATACGTTTGGTGGACATAAAAGATCCATGGCACCTATCAAAAAGAGTAGGGGAAGTTCCTCGATGCCTCAGCCAAATTATCCCTAGTAGTATAAATATCACCTCGGGTCTCCCCTGAAAACAAGCTAATAGCCCAGCAAAACAAACCCAGTCAACAAAAGAAAGATAAATAGACAGGCAGACAGAGTAGCTGAAGCCCTAGAAACAGCATCAGCAGGATCATAAAAGCAATTTAAAGTGCATTTGGTTACCTTAAAAGCAGGCACAATTAATGAAATCAAATGTGTTAATCTCAGAATAAGCGAGGTTAACCATTAAATTTCAAAAATAAAAGAACTGCAAAACAGAGACACAAACTACCTCATTTTAATAAAAATATTAAGCACTTTCATCCACACTATTACAGGACTTCTTCTGAAGAAGTGGTCTTTATTTTGCAGTTTTTATTGAAGTTTCTGCTATGATTTTATCATATAACAGTTAAGTTTCTCATATCCTCATAACAAGCCAGAAAAAAATAAAAAATGTATGAGTATGGCAGTTCAAAATTCTGAAAGTTAAAGCAGCAGAAATATAAGCTAGCTTTCCTAAATCTGTCAAAGGCTTTCTGATTCTTGTCAAAAGGAATGGGAACTGTCATTTATTACATGTTTAGCAGTAAAAGGTTTAGCTAAAGAAATCATTGCAGGATATGATTTGAGATTAGTAGACAATAATTTGTATCTGAGGTACTTTATATAATCTATCAGACATTCTGAGTACAGCAGCTGACTGTCAGAAAACTGCAAACTGTAAAGAAACCATCCAGACAATACAGGTGGAACAGCTGTCAGCTGAGGAACATCCAGTTGTGATTAATTACAACTTTTTTTCACAGATACAGTATTCCATTCTGCTCCCACTGAAACAAATCTCCCATTTTATTAATAGTCTCAGAAAAAGATAATTGGGAAATCTGAACAAAAACTTTCCTCAGAATCATATTCCTTGTCATCAGTCTGTGAATCAATGTCAGACTGACAGGAAAATATTATTTTTCTAGTAACAGGCAGAGAGCCAGCAGGATTTAACATGTTAAAAGTATTTCCTCTCACATTTTTAAATAACTAAAAAAGATAAAATAACTGATAAGTGCAAACACCCATGTAAACTTGAAATACAGACTGCTAAAAAACTGAATAAAAACCCACCCCACTTGCTGTCTCAACAAAACAGCAACCACTAAATGGTATACAGAGAACATCCATTTAATGTTTCAGTAAGCTGATCTGTATGTTCCTCATATTCTGCTGGCAGGGTGCTTAGAGCACCTAGACGCCACTGTAGGGCACCAGAGGTCCATCTTGTTTCTTCTGAACTTTCATACATCACTCTGTTGCAAGTCTTGTTGTACTCTTACTATTCAACTTAAACAGGCTTCCCCACCTGTAAACCATTCACACCATAAGGTATGTTTCACCTAGTTCAGCATCAATTTCTTTCCCATTTAAGCTGTTGTTCTTCACAGTGCTTGTCACATTTCAATAATCTTGGAAGGATACAGTAATTATGATGTCTCCCAGTCTCAAATGTTTTAATGGTAAGTTACAATACAGTTTAGTAATTTTTTATCTTAACAAATCTGCTAAGATTCAATGAAAGCAATGCTCCCCCACCCAGTCAGCATTATAACAAAAAGTTATGCTACACTTACCAAAACTCCAGATCGGCAAAGATTACTTATTCAGCAGGGTATTCATCCTACAGTGGTATCTTCCACATGTCCACTAAGAGCTTCTTGCAAATAACTTATAGATTTGTCCTTTATTTAGAAGACTCCTCCTAACTGGTAATGTCAAGCAAGTGCCTCATCACTTTCTCAGAGCCTCTCCTTTCCTAGTTCTTTCCCACAAAGAACAAGAAAAGAGACAAGATTGGGTGAAATATTAATCTTAGCATTTTGACCCATATTTGTAGCAGCATGTTGGCTGCCTATACTGTTAGTTACAATTCTGTGTTTTCACACATCCTTAATTCTGATTTTTTAGAGGACTGTGTCACCATTTTGATTCAGCTTTGCATTTACCCACTCAACTTCATTTATTTTGGGTGCTCTGAATGGAGTATCATGAGTTGTTGCTGCCTTTACTATACTATGGTTTTCTTCATTTCTCTCTGCTCTCCAGATTCTGCTGTTAACATTTTATGAAGGTCAGTTTTAAATTTGTGAGCTTAACAGTGGATTTTGTATAATAACAGAACCTTTTCCTTTCATCTTCAACAACTGTCACTCCTTGTTATACTTCATATGCAGTTGCAATTTCAAACTTCTCAGACATCATCGCGGGTGTCTTCCATAACTATAGCTGCTCAGAAGCATAAACCTGAAGCTATACTTGAGCTGAAAGTTTCACTTGTGGAGTCTGATTTGAACTTTGAATTACAACTGCAGCCTTTTACTCTGATTTATATTAGCTGTTACTTAATGTTAAACTGCCCTTGCCACTTATGGCTCTTCTGATTTCATAGTTACAGTCTTCTACACTCATAGCTACTTTGAAGCTTTAACCCTAAACTACAATTACACCAAAGCAAATAGACACTGTAGACTCAATCTTAATCCTAAATTATAATTGCAACATTTCCATGTAATACACTTTATCATACATATAAAGTAATAAAAATCACCTGCCTTATTTTCACGTTGTATATGTATATTGTTGAGAGGTTACTAATAAATTATGTTTTAGTTATAAGTATTTTGTCATCTGTTGTTATGACTTTATCTACGTTTTTGGTTCTTCTGGCTCTTCAGACATCACAGTGACATTTTTAGGAGCCACGGCTATTCTGAACCCTTAAATTACATTATAGGACTTGCTCTGGCTTTGGAGTTACTGCAACAACCTTTTCATACAATTTATACTGATTGTTATCCTTGTTTTTCTTACTTCACTGGAATCTTACTGGAGTTTGCTCTGCTTCATCAGATCTTCTCAACTCCCCATATATAGTACAGGCATTCTTGCACTTTTACCATACATAACAGCTGCAGAGAATGCAGTGGTATGCCCTCTAAAATGTGCCCCACTCTCTGACTTTTGATTGTTTTTGGTTGCTGTTGTGTCTTTCGGCTTTTCCCGGTTAGGGGTCACCACAGCGGAACTCCAGTCCGCTAATGACTGGCAGTAGATTTGTACGTGCCGAGTTGCCAGCCCTGACACACAACCTTCAATGAAGGTACACCCATACACACATGTCTCCACACAGAAGACGCTTTAGCTGAGAATCGAACAGGATGTCTGACACCGCAGCACAACCACTGCTTTTGATTGTTTTTGATTGTTTTTGGTACTTGCTTACTATTTAGTTACTTATTACAAATTTCCAGTCAGGCATGGTTACTGTTAAAGTTTGTCTTATTTGGTGGCTAAATGTTGATGCTTGAAATTGACTTTCAGTTACTATTTTCTGGAATTCTGGAGGACTGCCTTTGCCCTTTCAGCTGATCTTCCATTTTGTCAACCTGTTTTCAATACAATAATGTGAAACCTGTTGTTAGTTAAACATTCCTTCATGAGGTTTCTATTGCAAGATTCCATCCTGGCATCATCTGGCTTTTGAGAATGAAAGCTGGCCTTGGATTAGCTGCTTTTCTGGGTACTCCTGCTTATTTCTTCATCTACTGGTCTTTAGGCATTACATAGTTCATTCCTGTCTTCTTGATTAAGGATGACTGGACTTGAATTAACTTACCACACATCTTTGCTCTACTGTTTTTATTTTAATTCTTCACTTTTTATCTTTGATTGACTGTTTTTAATTCTTTACCAAGTTCACAGGGGTAGCCACCTGGCAATGTTAACAATATCTCTAGGTGACTTGGTCACACTGACTCCCAACCCCCATGTAAAAATGGGAAAAGGGGGGAGTGATGATGACAAAGAGTCCATCAATTTACAGGTGTGCATTGGTGGATTTTAAAATGTATTTATATTTACTTTGTTGTTTATTACTTTATTCTGTTTGTATTTTTTCACTTTTGAGATGGCCTTTTTCTTTGTTTCAGTTACGGGATTTAGTTTTCTTCATACCTATCCTTTGCTTCTCAGTTTATTAACTCGTTTTCTCATTTACAGAAATAAACATTTACTTAATAATATTTCATATCAGCTCCTTGTACTGCAGCCTTTTCTACTCCATCTTCCTGCTTTCATTACTTCTGTTGCAGAAGGTTGGGTGTTGGCAGAAGGCATGGGGCTGGAACCCTCAGTGTTGGTATCTAGGACGCGCTGGGTTTGAATATGTGTTGAATTCAGTTCTATGTGGCTTCTGACATGAGGCAAAATATGGCTTTGACTCTTTTCATATAGATTTGTGTTATCTATCCCTGTATCCCTTCTGCTAACAGTGACAGATATTCAGGATTGGTTTTCCTGTAACTCTAGCAACAGTAAAGTACTCAAATGTTAAGTTTATCAGGGACAAGAATGGTATTGTAATCAGACAAGTTCAATGATGTTACCCTGGCTTCATTACCGTAACCTGGTATGATTCTACTCTTGAAGCAAAAGTGACCCCAAGGATTTCATTTTCACAGAGTCCTAGGCCACATCATTCAGGTTGTAGGCATGCCATTTTCAACTGTTCATCCATACAGCTAAAGGAGGTGAAAGCTGGAGCTTCCAACTCCTCTGAATACCAGTGTCAGTGGCGCAACAGGTAGCATGCTTGCCTTTCATGCAGAAGGCTGTGGATACTATTCACATACCAGGAAGATGTACTGCTACCACTGCAGTGTACAGAAGGAGTGTTGCATTCCTGAGTATGTTGTACTTTGGATAAGACACGAAACTGAGGCCCCATCTGCTTGAGTTGGTGACAGCTCAAGTGAATGTAAAAGATCCAATGGCACTTACTGAAGAGTAAAGGAAGTTCCCTGAAGCCCTACACAAATTTCGGAAGAAGTATAAATACCACCTCAGATCTCACCCCAAACAGGTCACTGGTCTAATGGAACTAACCAGGTCAACAAAGGATAAATAAAAATATGTCACAGACACATGAGCTATCTGTTGGAACCTCCTTGTCTACTATCCTCCAACAATGCAATGATCCTCCTTTACAGGTTTATTGATTTTTCTTTCTCCTCTATTCTGGTGTCACCCAGATGGGTAAATTTAAATGACTTCAATATTTTGGTTGACAAGAAGCCTATGACTCTTCTAAAGAAATTAATTTGTACTATAAATGAATTTGAGTTTGCTCATGTTGTTACCCCTGCGAGCCATACACATAGACAAATACTGGATTTGGTGTTGCAGCTGAATGTTGAGGTGGAACTGGAGACATGGTTACATCACAGCCTTATTTGTTTTACTCTTGAAATATCTCAAATACAGCCTCCTTACCAGGACCTCATGACTTACAGGAATCTGAGTTGAGATTCCTCTAACTTACTGATTCCTGTTTTTCATCAGCATGCAAAAGAGTTTGGTGCCAGGGTATTGATGAAACAACTGCTGTCTATAATAATGCTTTAATAACTTCTCTCAGTCCTCTAACCCCAAGTAATGTATGCCTTTTCCATCTTGTACCAAGTAAGCAATGGTACAAACTGGCACACCAAGAACTGAGACTAAAAGGACAAAAGTTAAACCACAGATGGCACTGCACCAGCCTGCTTCAAGATTAAGTTTCTGCTAGATACTAATTTTTCTGCTTAGCAGGATGAGAAGTCCTGGAAAAAGTATGTCCCAGAAGGCCCCCGTGGTGTACTGTAGAGAAGCACTCCCTCTGAGTAGAGGGCAGGTTTAGCAGTCCACCATGTCTTGCTACTTGAAGTCTTTTTTCAATGAAGAGTGTGAATTAGCTGCCAAATACCATGTCACAAGCATGTGTTAATCAGATCAAGTTTTGCCCCACGCAGACTCTTAAGGAAATTCTGTGAAGGAACTATGGTCATGGTCTGAGTTCACTATTCCTGATTATGATGACTTCATTGCTAACATTTCCAGAATGCATACAACTTGAGGACTTTGACTGAACCCATGAGACATCAGCTGATCATCACGTCTGGAGGTACTGGGTTCCATTCTTTACCTGATCAATGTGTCCTTATTTAAGTTGGAATTTTTTCTTCAAAGTCAAAGGATGCCTATGGTATCTTTAAGAAGGATGTCCTTTTCTTGATGCAGATAACCAGCCTTCCTTTTTTTCTAGTAACATTTTTAGAATGTCACACAAATGTAACTGTATTTCTATTTGAGAGACAACATGTTGATCTTTTCCAATCTGGTCTTCAGTCCAAAGTACAGAGATCACCATCACTAGGGTTTTTTAATGACTTCCTTCTGACAACAGATCTTAAGTCATTTTAGATCTCTCTTTGGCATTTGACATGGCTAACCACTGGATACTGCTGAATCATTTAAGGCACTAGTACTGTGGCATCACAAATCTTGCCTTGGAATGGTGTGCCTTCCATTTTTCACAAAGTACTCAGAGGATGGTGTCCTGGGTTAATGTCACCTCCCCCTGCTGCCAGACCAACTGTATGCAATAAGGTTCAATTCTGGGTAACCATTTTGTTGACTATGCATATGTGTCCATTAAAATACACTGAGGGGAAAGATTTCCAATACCTTGCTTACATTGATGAGCTATATCTCTCCTTTCCAACTGAATCTACATTAACCTAAGACAAACTAGATGCATCCACAACTGGATGACTGACAGTTGGCTTAAGCTGAACACCCTAAAAGTTGTATGGCCTTTCATGCCCCTATCCATAATTAATCTGCTCCTGTGCTATCCATTGATATTACTTATAGTGCTGACAAAATGAAATTCATGTGAAGGGTGTGGAATTTAAGGGGTGATCTTTGATGACCAGCTCACCTTTAAGGAGCAGGTTTCTGCTTTTGTCAAGTCCTCTTGCTTTCATCTGAGGAATACCACCCTCATGAAGTATTTTATTCCAACTGTGGAACTCCTAGTGGTGGTACACGCCTTGGTTTCCTTAGGCTGGGACACTGTACTAACCTATACCAGGGGTTTCCAGAGTTACAGCTTGACTATCTAGAATTGATGCAGAACGCTTGGAGGTACCCAAATGCCATAACATCACATAGACTTTATGGAGCCTGCACTGATTGTGAGTGTGGTCCATTTCTGCTTATAAAGTGCTGACTCTGGTTTATTTGGTCCTTTATTTCCTGGGTCTGCCTTGTCTTAAGGAAGCTTCCAGCCTGATATCAGACCACTTCTGCCTACAGTCTATCACCACAGATTACCATAAGTCCCAAGTATCTCCTTTAATTCACCTGGTGAAAATTTCTTTGGTTGTAACTTTGCAGACTCTTACCAGGATGGTTGAGCATGCCTCTCAATACTCAGTCGTTTTAAATGCTCCTTTTTTCATAGTATCTCTTTGGTCCACCTTAAAATGGGTGACTTTGGCTTCCATTATTCTTCTGTACCCTTTTATCTACATTTACTGTTTATTATGCTATTTATTACTATCCCTACTCTATAATTTTACTGTACTAGTGCTTAGATTATAAGCACTTATAAAGCTTAGAATCTGAATTTGCAATATTGTCTCTCTTATTACAAAACTGTAAAACATGGGCAAGTGGGCAGATTACACATCAAAATAAGAGAGGAAGGAAGACTGTTGCCTTGCTAAATGAGCAGCTTTTAAACTCCTTTAACTAAGGAAAATGTAATGCACTTGCCCTTCTCTGGGGCTCTTATTCAACAGGATGATGTATGTTTTAATGTGGTTTTTGCATCCATGCCTTGAGGCATCATACATTCATTACAATTCTCTGTAATTACAGCTAGGATAAATGTGACAGATATCCAGACAGGGCCAATATTCAGGTAGTCTTGAGGGTGCCCCTGGCAATGAAAATGTTTTTAAAGGCATAACATGTTCTTGAGTGGAAGAACTTGCAATCTTTGTCACTGAGAAGGCTCAGAGTGTCTTCCTATTGTGAGTGCTTGTTTCCAAATCAAGGCCAAGATGTGTGTCTATAATATATATATATATATATATATATATATATATATATGGTTTACCTTTATATTACTGAGAATGACAACTATGAATGCACTATTGTGCGACTTTAGAATGTGAAAATCGAATTTTGCTTTAAAATTACCTTTAAAGTGAACGGTGCGGTGTTTTTTCAAGAATGACTCACTTCTGTGGATTCACTTTTACGCATTTGGAAGATTTTGGATCACTGTTATTACCAGTCGGGCGCGATTGTGAAATACATGTGTTGCTCAGCAAAACAATAGGAAACCATATATATATATATATATATATATATATATACACACCCACACCCACACACACAATCTTTGTGTGTGTGTGTGTGTGTGTGTGTGTGTGTGTGTGTGTGTGTGTGTGTGTGTGTGTGTATATGTATATATATATATATATATATATATATATATATATATATGTATATATATATACACATATATATATATATCCATATCCATCACTATGAAATGCAAACCATAGAAAGTACAGTTGTGCACACTTACCATAAATGTAGATGTTAAAGTGTATTCACTGCTACAGTCATCACCTGTGGGTTATCCCTGCTATGGTAGCCCTGGGCAGGCCTGAATACCAGAGTCAATGTTTTTCTTCATCGGCTGCTGTCACTTGTTGAATTGACATCAGGTTTTCAGTGCTATAAAGCAAGGCAGCCAATGTCATTACATCAGTTTTTCTTGCCCTAACCAGTCAGAAGCCCAAGGAAATATGGTAATGTGATCCTGGTGGCTAAAAGTCACTGTAAGAAGCATATGTCTCCCTAAGGAAAGAGGATATAAGGGGGAAGGAGGGAGGGAAACCAGGACTGCAACAGTCAATACACTCGAACATCTACATTTATGGCAAGTGTACACAACTTTACTATATTCCTTGTGTTTCACTGCTGCAGTTATTACCTATGGGAGGATTCCCAAAGCTGAGGAGAGGGGTGGAAGGATTAGTTAGAGACCTAGGCATGGGTAAGCATGCGCCACAGAACTACAGAGGCAAACCCTGCCCTAGCCTTAGAGAAAAGAGGCAGGTGGTAATGCTTTGTAAAGGTATGGACAGAGGTCCAGGTGGTAGCTTCCAAGATGTCCCTGGTGGGAACTCCTCTGCGGAATGCTGGGGAAGTGGAGGCTGCCCTAGTGGAATGGATACAAATAGACTTAAGGGGTGGTTTCCCATGTAATCTGTAGCAGAAATGGATACAGTGTGATATCCATTTGGAAATGGTTTGCTTGGAAATGGGCTACCCCTCTGCCCCTGAAGCAAAGCTCACAAGAAGTTGGTCTGTTTTCCTGAAAGGTTTAGTACAGTCCAGGTAGTATCTGAGCTGTCTGTGCACATCTAGTGAGTGCAGAATTATTTCCCCCTTGTTTTGAAGATTAGGGAAGAAGGTGGGTAGATGTATGGCCTGGTTGAGAGTCACATTAGATACCACCTTGGGCACAAAGGAGGGGTTAGTCCTAACGGAGACCCTGCTGCATGGTAAATGATAACGGGCTCAATGGCCATCAGTGCCTGAAGTTCTAAAACTCTTCTGGCTGAGGTGATAGCTAGTAGGAAAGCAGTCTTCCAGGAGAGGTACTTCAGTTCTGCTGAAGCAGCAGGTTTGAAAAGTGGTAAGGTTAGTTTTTCCAAAACATAATTCAGGTCCCAGGCTGGTGTGGTTGGCCTTCTGGGAAGTCTAATATTAGAAACCCCTCTGAGGAATTTTTAGAAGCCCCTCTGAGGAATTATTTAACTCATTACATAAGAGTGACACCTCCAGGTGCATCTGCAGTTAACTCCCACTGACACCTCTAGGCATCAAATATTGCTTATATATACTTGCAGCAATAATTCCAAAGCCATGCTATGTAGACGTTTTGAAATTTCAGCTTAATGCTTACACAGTGACAAACTCAACTGCATTAATATTTTACCTCTTTCTAGTACAGGTAACTACATATTAACTGTTGTTTTTATGATATTAATTTATATAGTTATAATTTTCACATTTTAATAAATATCAACAACCAGGAAACACAGACAGAACTCTTTAGCCTTATATGAAAGTTCTCAGCTAGATGAATAAAATGTTGCTGACAGTATGTGTGTAACTTGTGGTTGTTGAGATATTGTAAGTTGTTTACAAAATATTACAAATGTAATAGTTACTGTGTTTACTCTGACTTCTAAAATTCAGTTTAAGATGAAGTAGCTAAAGAATATTACCACTGTAAAAATAGTTTGTGCTGGCAAATTTACCATTCATACTATTTTAGTAAACTCTATAGTTTCAGGGATATGAACATTTGTTTGAAATGTAAGGACATAATTTGATTTTGTTAAAAGGCTTAGGCTCCGCCCATTGAAAGTTATACTGCAAACTTCCTGAGCTCCAGTGGAGTGAATGAGTTAATCAAAGGATGTGAGAACAGGGGCTGGTCTGTATCGAAATGAGCTGAAATGGCTGATGTGTAGATTTTAATAGAAGAGAAGGACAGGCCACTACTGAGTAACTCCACTAGATAGCCCAGGATAAGAGGGATGGAAGGTTGTGAGGAACTGCCCCCACTGGACTTGCTCCAGGACCAGAATCTTTTCCATTTCCCTGCGTAAGATTTTCTGGTGCTGGGCCTTCTGGCCTCTGTGATAATGTCTAGGTGTTTGCTTAACAGGGGCCCCTTGTTTAAAGTATTAGCCATGCTGACAGTTTGAGAGTATGCAGGTCTGGGTGCAGCACTCCCCTCCCACCTGAGTCAAGAGGTCGGAGATCAGGGGAAGCTGCCTGGGAGGCTGTGATGTCAGGCTGCGCAGTAAGGGGTATCAATGCTGTCTGGGCCAATCTGGAACAATGAGAATGGTCTTTGGTCTCTCCTCCCTTATCTTGATCAGTGCCTTGGGAATAAGAGGCAGAGGAGGGAATACGTACACAAAGAGGGAGCTCCAGGGGAAGGTCAAGGCATCCACCTTCCACGCTAGGCGGTGATACTCCTTGGTACAGAATATTTTTACCTGGTGGTTGAGGTGCAAAGCAAAGAGATCCACCTCTGCAGTCCCTCACTCCTGAGTGACTTTTCTGTGGAGCTGCCATTTGTGGGGGTCCAATAAGTTTCTGCTTAAGTGGTCTACCAGGGTGTTGTTGACCCCTGGTAGGTATTGGGTTATTAGGTGTAATCCATGGAGGAGGCTGTCAGCCAGAGGTTCATGGCTAGCCTGCACAGAGGGTAAGATTGGGTCCCTCCCTGTTTATTGATGTACCACATTACTGTGGTGTTGTCTGTTTTGATAAGGAGAACCCCTGGCTTGAGATGAGGTTTGAAGGATGTCAGAGCCTTTTGTACTGTCATCATTTCCTTCTTGTTGATGTGTAAGGGAAGGTGCTGGACATCCCAAAGATCTTGGGTGCACCTGCCTGCTAGGTAAGCACCCCAAGCAATGTCTGAGGCATTGGTGGTGATGGTCTGCCCGGTAGGGCCGAGGATGATGGGAAGACCCTTGTTCTTGGCACAGGCCCCTGCTCACCAGAAAAACTCAGCCCTCATACAGGGGATCAGAAGGCGAGAGGTCTCTACTGGTGTTCTCATGTGAAGCCTGGCCAGAGGAATTAGAAGGATGCAAGATGCCATGTATCCCAAGGCTTGCAGGAACTTCCTCGCCGTGAGGTGACTTCTGGAAGCCAGCTGGCTAGAGAGGCAGGAAGCTCTGCTTTTCTGAGGATAGGAAGGCCATTTGGGATGCTGTGTCCAGCAGTGCTCCCAAGAAAATGATCCTCCTGGAGGGTGTTTGCTTTGATATCTTCTCATTGATGGTGAACCCAAAGGAAGTTAGGAGGGTTTTGACAAAGAGGAGGTCCTGGAGCAGCTTTTCTTTGCACTCTGCCTGAATGAGGCAGTCATCCAGATAAGGGTAAATCTGCATATTTCCCTGTCTGCAAAATGCTATGGCCAGGGCTAAGCATTTCATGAATACCCTTGGAGCAGTAGATAAGCCAAAGGGTAGTGCACATAACTGAAAGTGTTGTGAGCCTGTTCTAAAGTGCAGGAATTTCCTGCAGGATTCCCTTATGGGGATCTTTTAGGCCTAGGGTCACTAACCAGGCATTTTAGTAAGCATAGGCAGCAGCTGCTGCAAAGTTAGCATTTTGAACTTGGGGACCACCAGGGAAGTGTTCAGAATGGATAGGTCCAGGATGGGGTGCCAAGTGCCCTCTTTTCTGGGAATAAATGCCTTTGCCTGTTTGATCTGCGGGAACAGGTTCTACTGCCCCCGGGATAGGAGAGTCTGGACTTGTTTCAATGCCTCTGACCATTGATTTGGAGGTAAGTCTGGGTACCCTCTTGGGATTGGGAGTTCGTTGAAATAGTATTTGTTCCCTGAAAAATGATCTTTAAGACCCATTGGTCCTTTGTTACAGAAAGGCAATTTTCTTTGCAGAGGGAGAGCATTCCTCCTAGCTTTTGGTGAGTGAAAGGAAGGCAGAGGGGGGAAAGGGAGTCAGTGAGAGTTTAGAACTCCCTGCCTTTGTGGCAGAAGTGGTCCACTGTTTGGTTCTCTGCTGTTCCTGGGACAAGGGCCTGGGTGGTCTGTCCCTGCGGGGCTTACCTTGTTCCTGTCTGCAAGATGCAGGAAAGGACCAGTGCTTAGAGGGAAAATTCCTGCTGAACCTAGGAGGTTGAACCTGAAAGAAATCTTTTACTGACTGCATAGACTCTGCTTTGTCTTCCATCTTTTTAAGCACCTCTTCTGCTTTTATTCCAAACAAGTGGTCCTTATCCAAGGGTGCATCAATTAATTGAGACTTGACAATGATCAGGGAGAGGTTGTTTTTTCAACCATGCATGTCTCTTTATGACAGATCCTGACACTGCTGCCCTGCTTGAGGCTTCTAGGGTGTCATATCCACAGTGCAGTGAGTGTTTGGCCACTTGACAAGTAAAGCGCAGTAAATCTGCTAACTCTTTCGAATTGGCACAGTCAGGAAAGATAGAAATCTTTTGCTTTAATACTTGTAAAGTGTGTTGTTGACATTTTAACATATGGAACTGACAGTTGAGTGCTCTGATAGCTAAGGTTGCAGAGGTGTATACTTTTTTACCCTGTCTGTCCAGGGCTCTGGAATCCTTGTCAGAAGGAATAGGATTCTTTGCAGAACTAGCCTTAGCTCCTTTAGATCCCTGTGTAATGACCTCTGGGTCTGCAGCAGGATTTCCATACAGGTATTTGTGAGAATCCGGTACTCAATAATACCTGTCAGGTTTACTGGGAGCAGGTGGGAGGGCATCAGGGGCTAAGCTGGATTTATGGAAAACATCATCCACCACTTCTAAGATGGGGGGGATGGCCAGGGGTCTGTGTTGGGGCAGGTCTAGAAACTCTCTTAATCTTTTCTTAGACTGAGGGAAGTCCTGAGATTCCCAGTGGAAATGTTCCCTCAGGGTGTGAAGGGTTTCCCCAAAGGAAAGGTCTTCTGGTGGGGAAGCAGAATGAATGGATTCCTCTGCATCGAAATCCTCATAAGCAGTCAGAGGTTGTTGTTCCACTTCAAAATCTGAATAATCAGATTCCTCAGAATCCTGCTCTGTCATTATTTCAGGAGAAGGTTGTCTTTTCCTTTTAGAAGTTGTGGCCTGACTACCCCTGATAAGGTAGATAAGATCCTCTGCCATCTTAAGCTTTTGGGCTTGGGTTGGCGGAGCAGGAGTAAGATGGTGGCTAGAGGTAGACTTTCTAGGAGTGGGCTGGCTTCTAGGCCTAACAGTATCCATCGGTCTTTGAGAGATGGTAGTCAGATGAGAAGATGTCATTTTTTTGTCTAAAATCGGTAGTGCGAAAGGCCTCCTCAGAAGCTGATGCCTGCATCGCGGCTCCGGACCCAAATGAGGCAGAGACAACCAAAGGCTCGGAAGACGAAGATTTCTGTGGCATACCGGACTCTGAAAGGGTCTAGGTAGAGGACAGCATAGATATCGTATTGGGCATCAGGGGCTGCAAAAGCTTCTCACTGAATTCCGGAGAACTGTCGACCTGCTTAGCGGTAGCATTGTTTGAAGGCTTAGCCTTGTTTTGGTCTGTCTCTATCTTTATCTCTATTTTTTTTTGGAAAGTCTACGGATTGCTGGCTGACAGACGCCATTTCAGAATGCGAAGACGGAAGACGAAAATACCTGTCTACAATAAGAGCTCTATGATGAATGTTTCTCGTGTTAAAGATGGCACAGAACCGGCAACGGGGGATGTCATGGTCTGGTCCTAAACAAGTGACGTAGTATGAATGGAAGTCTTGGTGTGGTATCAGCTTTCTACAGGCGAGACAATTGTTAACTTTTTCAGACATCGGTTAGTGCAAGAAAAAAAGATCCTCAATGGGGTGCTTAGCTTTAGACATTTTCAGCTGTAATTCGAACTCTGGTAGCGACCGACAGGCACACTTGTGGACTGTTTCTGCTACGGGCTCCACGGCAAGAAAGACTGATGTAATGGCGTTGGCTGCCTTGCTTTATAGCACTGATGACCTAACGTCAGTCAACAAGCGACAGCAGTCAACGCAGAAAAACATTGACTGGTATTCGGGCCAGCCGAGGTCTACCACAGCAGGGATAACCCACAGGTGATGACTGCAACAGTGAAACACAAAGAACATCACTTATGTATGTTACATGGTATTCCTGTGTCTCCACACTAAAATAATCAATTAATAATAAAATAAACCATAATGTGTAATTTTTTACTTGTTTTGTCTCATGTATTTGTCTCATAAACTTCCTGCCTCTAAAGACCAAACCCTATATTCCACTCACCCCTACAACACAGTTTTATTGTGCCACATTTTCATTACAGAATTTCATTGAAGCAAATAAGAACCATATTGGCAGCAGCTTTCTGTCCACTTTAGTTTCACTGTGCACTTGATCACCAAAACACTTTTCAATAAGAACATACCTATTCCTAAAAAGGATATTTCAAATAATCTGTAAAATAACAAGGGTCATTTAAATACTTACTAATTCAAGCAGAAACTATGGAATGTCACAAATTCACTTTCCCTACAACATAAAGTTTAAATAATATCACAGTTTACCACTTCACTTGTCATTAAGACATGAATGAGCTTTGTTACTTGTTCTTTATATGTCATCTATGTATGTTGCTATTACTGGAAACAGCAATCAGATGTTGTATTGGTATGGCAGAACATGACATTTCCTGATGCAGTTTGTCTTGCTGCTCCCATACTGGTTAGCAGAGTTCAGTAAAAGCTGTGGATATTATGGAAGTGGTAAGACACTGGGTCTATCAGAGAATAGGTAAACTATGCTAGACTGGGCTGACACTTGATATATCTCTACACTGACTGTAGTGCTAAATTACTGTTCATTTTTGCTGTCAGCATGAAACACTCTTGACCATGCCACCTGGGTTCAGGTGAGTGACAGGAATGTTAGAAGTCAAACATCAGAGCTAGAAGTATGGTTTTGCAGCTGCAGTCCTTCACTAATACACATCCTTTGTCTCTGCTAAAACTTGAAAGAGGAGTCATGTAATGCAAACAGTTAGGGCACTGACCTTGACAAAATGCTGCTAGAAGTACCATGACCACATTACTTTAAAACTCAGAAATCTACAGCTAGAATGAATCTGCTGATAGCACCAGGGACAAGGCTGAATAAAATTAATGCTCAGTCTGTAAACTAACCGTTTTCACATTTGAACGTATAAAATCATCCTCATTCTCGAATGCATGTCCATAGAAACATTCTGCACACAACACAGAGTAGCCGTATGACAGCTTGACAGAAATTATTGAGATGTTCTGCACAGGGTTGTTTGGTGTAAAGCTCTATTAGGATAAGAACACAGGCTTTGACATCATATTTGAATGGAATCACCTTTTGCACCCAACTTGATAAAAAGCTGCTAAAAGTACCACGACCACATTCCTCTGAAACTCAGAATTGTCTACTGACAGCATCATGGACAAGGCCAAATAAAAGGAATGCTCAGTCTGCAAACTATCTGTTTTCACATTTGAATGTATAAAATCATCCTCATTCTCGATTGTATGTCCACAGAAACATTCTGCACACAACACAGAGTAGCTGTAGGACAGCTTGACGGAATTGTTTGATGCAAAGCTCTATTAACTCAGACCTTAACAGGACAGAGGTCTTGCTGGTAAACATGTATATTCATATGCATGTCCTGCTATTAAACATGTGCCTCTGTTCAGCTGAATTTCACCTTCCAGTCATTTCCAACATTCAACACAAGATTTTCTAGTGTAAGAACACAGGTTTTGGCATCATATTTGAATGGAATCACCTTTTCTGTACCATCTAAAAAAAAAAAGAAAAAGGAAAAGAAAGAAAAACATTTGTGTTAGTTATTTACATACATCCATACATACAAATGTTTCAAGCATGGGCATTAAAGCCCTTCTAGCTTGCCAATATGCCAAAACCCTTGTTCCCATAATAAATGTCCAGGCTGTTCTTAAAAATATCTAAACTAGTACTTGCTTTAATGTAATTTGGTAGTCTGTTCCAAGCATCAGCTACTCTGTCAGAGAACCAATTAGTACACTTCTCATTCCTATAGAATCTTCTACATAGGTTGTCTGATGATTCTCTAGTACGTTTTGATAACCCCAAACATTCCCAGAGGTAGTTGTCACTAAATGCCCTATATACCTGAATAAGATCTCCTCTTAAATATCTGTAAGAGACACTGTACAAGTTTAGATATTTTAATCTTTCATAATAACTTAGATTTTCACATCCATGGATGCCCTTAGTATATTTCCGCTGTACTCTTTCCAGTTTACTCATGCTTGTTTTCCTATAGGGTTTCCATATTGTTATTTCATACTCAAGTTTGGGTCTAATGTAACTAACAAACATCAACTTCATTATGTTTGATTTCCTAGACTTTATAAATCTTTTTATACAACCTACAGTTCTATAACTATCATTAGCCAATTGGTTGATATGATTAGAAAAACCCATAGCTGAATCTACCCATATACCCAGGTCCTTAAATGAGTCTACAGTTTCAATCACTGTGTGCTGTATTAAATATTCACCTTTCAGTTTGTCTCCCAAATCTCATATGCTTAGTTTTTGATGTATTTATCAACACATTATTCTCCTGTGCCCAAATGGTCAATTTAGTAAAATTATTTTACAGACTTGCCTTATATGTAACACTTGTAATCAGTTTACCCAATTTCAGGTCGTCAGCATATAGACTATAGAACACCTCAGATGAAAAAGTAAGGTCTGAAAGATACAATCAAAACAAGTAAGGGCCTAGTACAGAGCCCTGTGGGACACCTTGACTATAACCAAGGATTTCACCTGTCCAGTTGGTGTGTGATACTTGCCATGTCCTATTTGTAAGCCATGCAGTTATCTATCTTATCAACAGTACATCAATACCTAGTTGTACTAATTTATTGATCTGTGTTTTGTGCATGATCCTGTCAAATGCTGAAGTTAAATCAATATAAATCACATCACAGCACAATTTTTCATTCATAGCTGTTATTATATTGTTATAGAACATCATGTTACAGGTGGTAATAGATCTATTTTCAACATATGCATGCTGATACATGGTTTCAAGTCCCAACCTATCCAGTTCTGACAACTTATACAGTAATACCTTCTCCATTATTTTTCCACAACATGAAAGTAGACTTAAGGGTCTGTATTATTCTGGGTTTGTCCTACTCTCCTTTTCCTTAAAGACAGGTTTAATAAGTGCATGTCTCCAATCTTGAGGAATCTCCCCATATTTATATGACCTAGTGAATAATAGATGGAATGGCAGTGTTAGTTCTTGCTGAAGTGTTCTCAGGTCATTGTTACTTATTCCGTCTCCTCCCTGCACTTTGTTTGGATCCAGTTTGCACAGTTCTTTTTCAATATAATCTAATTTGATTCCAGTATCTGGGGTTACCTGGATGTCACTAGGACAACTTACCACCCCTTTTGTGGAGCCAAACTGTTTTGCATACAATTTTGTAAATATATCTATAATCTGTTGTGTCTGAGAATAAATTTTAGAATCTGCAGAGTTTAAAAATCGGTGTATCTTTACACATTCCACATCTTATGTATCTATAAAAAGGTTTCTTATTATGCTCAATATCTTTATATAAATTTTCTTCATATTTTTCTTGACCTTGTCTAATATTATGCTTAATCTGTTTGTCCAGCTCGTTTATTTCAGTTTACAAAGTTGTAGTTCAACCTCTCTTCCATTTCTTATTTTTTTCTCTCACCTTAATCAGGTATCTTGTTCTTATGAAAATGTACCCCCCTGATGTTGCATGCCTAGATCCTGATGTTAACATTTTTTTGACTTTTTGCACTCAAACAATTTCTCTTTCAAAACTTTCCACATTCCAACTGCAGTTTTTCCACTGAACACCTCACTCCAGTTCGTTTTATATAGCAACAGTTTTGCTTCCCTATAATCTGTAATTAACCTTCTGTGCACTGGCTTAGATTTCAGTTTGGCAGAATTATCTAGCAACAAATTAACCTTTATGACCCCATGATCACTGCACATCAATAGTGGTAAAACTTGACTTGAAGTTACAGTAATTTGTTTGGGAACATAAACAATATCTAGTATATTGCGTCCCCTGGTAGTTTTTTTTTACAATCTGAAGCATTTGTTGTTCCTGAATATACTCTGTGAGTAATTTCTTTACTAACGTTGTTGAATCAATATTATTCCAGTCTATTTCTGGTAAATTTAAGTCCCCAGCTAATATTATTCTTCCCTCCTGTGTTTCATGTAAGAAATGTATGAATTCCTCTAGGTCATCTGCACTTGACGTTGGTGGTCTGTACACTCCAACAATTGTTATATGTTCCAGGGTACCAGGGCAGTCATTACTCTTGGGTTATCCTGCTGGCAGGCTACCCGCAGTCGGCCTGAATTCCAAAGTCCTGGTCCAGCGTCGGTTACCGTCGCCTCTTCCCTGACGTCAGTGCGCCAGGGGTGTAAAAGATGCAGCCGACACCATTTTCTTCAGTTTTTCTTGCCCCAGATGTCAGGTGCCCCCAAGAGGGTAGTCTAAATACATTATGCCAATAAACATACATGCAGTAAAGAAACATTTCCTTCATCTACCAGCAAATACACCACTTAGGTTGTATAGAATAGAGAAGTACAGACAAACCCCAGCAAAAGAAAGGGGGACGGTGGGAGGGTAACCTGGACTGCAACAGTGAATACACTCGAACATCTGCATTTATGGTAGGTACACAACTTTACTATGTTCATCGTGTTTCACTGATGCAGTCATTACTCTTGGGTTGAATCCCAAAGCTGAGGATGGGTGGCTGGGCTAAATAGGATTAGGAGAGGCTATGAGGTCCTGCAGAACTGCAGTGGCAAAGCCTGCTCTGGATTTAGAGTAAAGAGGTAAGTGGTAGTGCTTTGTAAAAGTGTGCACTAAACTCCAAGTTGCAGCCTCTAAGATGTCTTTGGTTGGTACTCCTCTGAGGAAGGCTGCTGAAGTGGCTGCTGCTCTGGTAGAATGAGGCCTAATGCCCTTTGGCACTGATTTGCCAAGCTGAGAATAGCAGAAATGGATGCAATGGCCTATCCATTTAGAAATAGTCTGTTTTGAGATAGCCTTTCCTTGTGATCCTGCAGCATATGACACTAAAAGTTGCTCAGTCTTTCTGAAAGCTTTAGTTCTGTCCAAGTAGAAGTGTAGCTGCCTGTGTATGTCCAAAGAATGCAGAATTTTCTCACCCTTGTTCTGTGGGTTTGGATAAAAGGTAGGCAAGTGAATGGTTTGGTTGAGGACCACACTAGACACAATCTTAGGCATAAATGTTGGGTTTGTCCTCAGAGAAACCATGTCTGGATGAAAAATGATAAAAGGTTCCACAGCCATGAGTGCTTGTAACTCTGAGACTCGTCTTGCAGAGGTTATTGCTAGGAGCAGAGCTGTTTTCTAGGATAAGAATTTTATATATTTTATATCAGCTGTTGAGGCTGGCTCAAAAGGAGGCAGTGTGAGTTTTTCCAAAACATAACTGAGGTCCCATTCCGGAATTGGTGCTCTCCTTGGAGGTCTGATGTTTTTGGCCCCTCTGAGGTACTGCCTTATTAAAGGATGAGAAAAGATAGGTGGTTCCGTATTGTAATGGGCTGAAATGGCAGAGGCATGAATCTTAATTGATGAAAAGGAAAGGCCTTTGTCCAGCATCTCAGTTAAGTACTGTAAAATCTGTGGGATATTTGGTACATACATGTCAATGCCTTGTTCCTGGTTCCAAGCACATAATCTCTTCCATTTTTCTGCATAAGATTTTCTGGTACTGGGCCTCCTGGCCTCCAAGATAACATCCATAACAGCTTTTGAAAGAGGAGTGTTCTGAATGGCTACATTATCTGCCATGCTGCCAGATTTAAGGTCCTGAGTTGGCTGTGCAGGATCTGATTGTTTTGTTGGGTCAGCAAGTGAGAAGTTTGAGGCAATATCCATGCTGGACCTTGAGACAAGCTCTTTAGGATTGGGTACCAGTGCTGGCATGGCCAGTCTGGTGCAATCAGTATCATTTTTGGCTTCTCTTGTCTGACTTTTAGGAGTACCCTGGGAAGGAGAGGCAGTGCAGGAAAGGCATATACTGTTAGATTTTTCCAGCTGAAGGATAGGGTGTCCACTCTCCATGCTTGTTTGTGATAAGTCCTTGTGCAAAATCTCTGTAATTGGCAGTTGTGAGGGAAGGCAAATAGATCTATGTCTGGGAATCCCCATTTCCTTGTTATCATGCTGAAGACTTGTGGATCCAGTTTCCACTCGTGGGGATCCATGAGGTTTCTGCTTAGTTTGTCTGCCAGGAATTGTGCTTGCAGGTGAACTTGATAAGTCAATGCTGTGTTCCATAAGGTCATTGCTTGTCTGCAGAGGGAGTAGGAATGTGTACCTTCCTGCTTGTTTATGTACCACATGACCATAGTACTGTCTGTCTTTATCAGTAGCTGTCCTGGATGAAGTAGATCCTTGAAAGCTGTCAGGGCATTCTGAACAGCTAGCATCTCTTTTTGATTGATGTGAAGATGCATCTGACTTGCAGGCCATGTGCCCTGAATACATTTTCCTGCCATATGGGGCCCCCAGGCATAATCTGATGCATCTGTTGTCAGTGTCTGTCTGGCTGTGGGTAAAGTGAATGGCAGACCCTTGTTGTGGTGACAGGCCTGTGCCCACCATCGAAACTCCTGTTGCAGGCAGGGAATGAGGATAATTACTGTCTCCAGGCTGTGGCAATGCTGAGTCCAAACACTTTTTAGATACCATTGTAGTTTCCTCATATGCAGTCTGGCATATGGAATTAGTAGAATGCAGGATGCCATGAAACCCAAGGCCTGCAGGATTTTCCTTGCAAATAACTGGGTCTTTGTTGCCACCTTTTTGAAGTAAGATGTCAGTTGCTTTTGTTTGTCTCGCGTGAGATAAGCCATCTGGGCAGTTGCATTTAAGCTTGCACCCAGGAATATTATCTCTTGAGAGGGTACTAGTTTTGATTTCTTTTCGTTTACTGTGTACCCTAAGCAAATTAGTAATCTTTTTACAAATGCCAGATGCTTTAGAAGAATATCTTTGTTCTCTGCTTGAATAAGGCAGTCATCCAAGTAGGGATATATTTGAATTCCTCTTTGTCTGCAAAATGCAATTACTGGTGCCAGGCATTTTGTGAAGACCCTGGGAGCAGTAGATAAGACAAAGGGCAGTGCAGAGAATTGGTAGTGCATTGAGCCAGCTATGAATCTGAGGTATCTTCTGCAAGATTGTCTGACTGGGACATGCAGGTATGCCTCTGTTAGGTCCAAAGTTACGAGCCAAGCCTTCTTGCCCAGCATAGGCAGTAGCTGCTGTAGAGTCAACATCTTGAATTTTAGAACCTCCAGAAATGTGTTTAGTATACACAGGTCCAGTATTGGTTTCCAGGCTTTGTCCTTTCTGGGCACTAAGAAAAGTCTGGAGTAAAATCCTTGCCCCTGCTCTTGTTGTGGTACTTGTTGAATGGCCTTCATGTCCACGAGGGCTGTAATTTGCTTTTGTGCCTCTGCCCATTGGTTGTGTGGCAGGTCTGGCATACCTTTTGCCCTTGGTAGGGTGTGAAAATGGAACCTGTAGCCTTGGGACACTATGTACAAGACCCATTTGTCTTGGGTAACAATTTGCCAATTTGATGAAAAAAGTGCTAGTTTTCCCCCTAAGGGGGCTGCCAAAAGAAAAGTGCTTGGATCTGGCAGAGGAAAGTCATTGGGACTGTTTCCTGTAAGGTTGTGATTTGTCTTCTCTGCTTTTGGAGGTAGGAGCACCCCAGTGTTTAGGCCTGTATGAGCCTTGGGGCTGAGATCTGCCTCTGGGACGTCTATATCTGCCCCTTTGTGGTCTGTCTGACACTGGAAAGGACCAATTTTTAGAAGGCCAGTTCCTGCTAAATCTGGGTGGCTGTATCTGTAAGAAATCCTTAACTGTCTGTATGGATTTTGCTTTATCCTCCATTTTCTTCAACACCTCTTCTGCTTTAGCACCAAACAAAGTATCATGCTGTAATGGGGCATCTAATAATTTTGCTTTAACATGATCAGGCCGATTCTGTTCTTTTAACGAAGCATGCCTTCTAATAACAGAACCTGTAACAGCGGCCCTGCAAGAGGCCTCCAGTGAATCATAACCACATTGCAAAGTATGCTTTTCCACTTGTTCAGCTGCATGCAATAAATCCTGCATTTCCTTGTTCTCTGAACATTCAGAATTTGTCAACATTTTCTGTTTAAGCAGTGACATTAAGTATTGCTGATATTTAAGCATATGAAACTGACAATTTAAAGCCCTTACAGCCAAGGTAGCAGAAGTGTAAACTTTTTTCCCCCATCTGTCCAGTGCCCTAGAATCCCTATCAGAGGGGACAGGGTTTTTTGCAGTGGAAGCTTTGATCCCTTTGGGACCCTGAGATATAGTTTCTGGGTCAGCAGCGGGGTTTTTATACAGGAATTTATGAGAATCCAGGACCCTGTAGTATCTGTCTGGCTTAGCAGGTGCAGGTAAAGAATCAGGGGACAGGCCGGACTCTGAAAATACATCATCTACAATGTCTAAAACAGGTGGAATAGCTAGGGGACTGTGCTGAGGAAGTATCATAAAGTCTCTGAGCCTTTTCTTAGATTCAGAGTAATCTTGGCTCTCCCAGTGGAAATGCTCCCTCATGGTATGCAGGGTTTCCCCAAAAGAATAATCCTCAGGAGGAGAGGCTGAAGGAATGGATTCTTCAGCATCAGAGTCCTCATAGGGAGGAATAAGATGAAATTGAAACCTGATCAGAAGAATCATATTCTGTCTCTTGCCTAGGCCTCTTATCAGGAGGGAGATGGGAACCCCTGATCAAAGTAATTAGGTCTTCGGCCATTTTAAGCATCTGTTTTTTAGGCATGGAAGTCTGAGTAGGAGAATGCTGTACTTGTTTCTTTGTCTTTAGAGCTGCTTTAGTCTTTGAAGCTGAAGATGGTTTAACATATAACTGTGTAGGTCTGAAGACACCCTCAGAAGCCGATGCCTGCTCAGTGGCTCCAGACCCATCTGAGGGAATGATTTCCGAGTGTCCAATACCTTGAGTATCCAGAGGCCCAGTCGGCTCCACGTGGGAGTCGGAAGCGGCCAGTGGCTCTGAGGTAGCGGGTGCCAGGGGCTGCGAAAGTGCTTCACTGAGAACCGGCGACTGTCCTAATGGAGGCCTCGCCGTCGGTTTTGGACCTCAGATGCCTATCCTTTTCCTTGCGTTTTTTTGTAAACTCCGGTTGTCGGCTGTTCCGACGGCATTATATAATTAAATCTTCGGCCAAAGTAATGAAATGCAAAATCGAACCAGCGCTTAATAGTGCGTTGTTTAAATCTAGCACAAAACTGACAGCTAGCAACGTTGTGGTCAGGGCCTAGGCAAGGAATATACTAAGAGTGAAAATCCTTATGAGGTATTTGCTTCCCACAAGAAATACAATTGTTAACTTTTTCTGACATCGGTCTGGAGCAAGAAATAAGTTTCCCCAATGGGGTACTTAGCTTTAATGAAGACTTTGGTTCTGAAATTCGGTTTTGAAAATCTCAGGAGTCGGCCGACCGGCACTTGCCAACTGCTTTTGCTTCGGGCACCGCATGGCAAGAAAGACTGAAGAAAATGGTGTTGGCTGCATCCTTTATACCCCTGGCGCACTGACGTCTGGGAAGAGGTGACAGCAACCGATGCTGGACCAGGACTTTGGAATTCAGGCCGACTGCGGGTAGCCTGCCAGCAGGATAACCCAAGAGTAATGACTGCAACAGTGAAACACAATGAACATCAGTGGAAACATTTGACGCCAGCACAGGCAAACATGCTAGTTCAGATTTAGAAAAAGTAATCAGCTTAAACATTTAGCACAGGCAAACATGCCAGTTCAGACTTACCCCAAACAAACACCCCCCAAGCATCCTTGAATATTTCACAGAATGGCAATGGAAAAAATCTCACCCTCGTGGACCTAGCATTACTGCTTTGCACTGCTTCTTAACATCTGAGGTATACTTGCTCTATTCCTTTTTTAACAATTTAATGACAACCTAAATCAATATTTAAAATGACAGCAAAGTTAGACAGAAGCAAATATAAAGCCGTAACAGGCAGACACACAACACTTCAAAACAACAAAACATTGTGTGTACTAATATAACTTCTTCCCTTAGGACCCAGTAAGAATATGATACAACATTATATGGCATTGATTCTAACATTCTCTAATCTCACTGGTTAAAAGATACGGCACGGCTTGAGTGAACAGTGCAATAACCCATGCACAAAAGACAAATTGTGCTATACAAAGTAAATAAGGCGTTTTAAATATGAATCTTTTGTGGAATTACAATAAAACACTGGTGTGATCTATTTTCTTGTCATTCTTCCACCAGCTACTTTGCTCAGAATCCACAGAAGAGCTGTCCTCAGCCATCACTAACAAAAGTGGAAGATATGTTGTGCTAGAGGACAGGGACATAGCAGAGAGGTCACTGTAATGGTCTGGCATACTACTGGCGGTGTATAGGATAACGTGCATGTATTTCAGTGCAGTGGGTATTACATCCAAACAATGAAGGACGGACTTATGACAGATAATGGAATAACCACTAAACCTAGCAAAAAGTCTGGAGATTAATAATAAAACATCGGCTCAAAGCAGTGTCTGGGCACAATGGTACACACATTCATGCATACAAAGAGACACACACAACACACAGAGGCCCACTTAAACTTTCAAGTTATTTTACTTGCATGGCCTTAAACCACAAGCCCACTGACAATAATACCAACTAGTATAAGAAGAAGTAACCAACAAAATGGACGAAATTAAAAACAGCTGCTTAGTTTTACAGATAAATATCTAAATTATGTCAATAGTTAAACAACAACTCTATATACTCCTAATCTTTCCATTTTATCCTTTTAATACAGGGATTTTCCAAGGAGGAAAACATATAGCAACGACTGAAAATGCTGGGACTTGCAATGCTATACCCCGGATTATGGAAACAATGACTGAAAGTATGGGCGAACATATCTTGCCCAATATTCTCATTTCTCAGAATATTCCCTTTTCTCGGGGGTATGGTGACCTCGGAGTTAGTATTTTTAAGTTCAGGAGGTGTAGGGGCTTGCCCAATTTTAAAGGAGAAGAGAGATGCTTAATATTCACTCTCCTCCAGTATATTCATTTTTTTTTATGGTATTCCGAAGGTCAGCATTTCGAATCCCAACATTTTAACAGGGAGGCAGAAAATATATCCCATGTATAAAATAACCTAAATTAGGTTAATTGTCTTATTTGCAGCTGGCCCACTAGTGTGTACAAGAAGCACAGATAGGTGATAAGAGACTTGAGCAATAAACTGAAATACATCATGATATAAAGAAAAACTACTCTTCAACCCATACTACCAAACACAACCTAACAATGATTTTCAATTGCTACTTGAACAGCCAAAGTGCACAAGCCAAGTGCCATCAAACAGTGATATTAAAAAGGGTTTTTCAAGTAGCATCCATACATCAGTGGTTGCATAAAGAGATATACTTTAAACCATAACCAATCTCTAATAAATAGCAAAACAAATGTTATCCAAAGGTAAATCAAATATAAACTGAAAAATTTAAAGAATACCCAGTTATAATAACATACTTCCTCAATTCAGTGGAGACACCATCTAACAGTTACATCTTTCAACTGTCTAGATTTTTTTTTTTTTGTTTTTGCTTCATACTTTCTGGTCTGTTTCTCATAAATTTTGTGGTTTTCTGGCAAATCACTGAGAACTGAAGTCAATAAATAAAAACAAGACATTTGAGTTTCAGACTGCATATGCTTCAGAAAATAATTGCTAAAGTAAAACCTGTTATTTTAGCAACTTTCTAAGTTTATTAAGAGCAATATTTAAAATCTGTCCCTGATTTTAGGCCTTTGTTCCCCTGTAATTTTTGGCTTTGTCCAGACTTCTTGCACTAAGAGATTGAGAGGTATACCCTGTTAATATATTATCTGGAAGAGGAAAGAAAAGCATTACTTTAGGTTTGGACATATTTATTAATAGTCTATTATACTGGGCCAGCTAATGTAACAGAATCAAATCTAACAGTAAAGACTCTTAACTGTCCCTTTCTTCTACAAGCACAATAAAGTACCTTGGTACATAAACTATGACTTAATAAGATACAGTTTATTAACAGTGTTCACAATAACTGCAAACCTTAAAATGTACTGTATCAGAGAATTGAGGAACTGCACATCTGCTTTAAAGGAGAAGAAAGGGCTGAACTAATGGTGGTGGCACTGAACAATCCATGTAAACAGAACCACAGTAGCTGTAAAGCATGTAAAATGTGTTTTTGTTACTAGTAAATGTAACTATAGGTTTAAATTTGCAATTCCTTTTTTCAATCATTTTAGTAGAGGTTAATGGTAATTGCAGCTGAGTTTGTTTGATGTTTTGATCAAACCCAATTGCAATTATTTATTAAACTCATATTTTCAATATTTTGCTCTCTTGCTTTTTCAGCACAGGAACTTAGATGTTTTCCTACCAGTGAAAAAAAATTCCTCAAGGATAAATAAAACAAATCTATGATATGCCATAGTAAAGAATCAATGTCTATTAAAAATAGATCTGCATCATTAGTTACAACAGGTGGATGTGTTTTATTTCCTGGAATGGAGAAATAAATCTGAGCCTCAGACAAAAGACAGATGTTCAGTTTCTGTCTAGAACACCCCTTAATCCTAAATGTACTCTAAAATAGCATTTTATTTGCACAGTCAAAGCTTTAAGCAACACATAGTGGAACCAATTATCCATGACATTGTTTAGACATAACCGAAACTGTGTTTCCTACAGGTCTGATGGATTCCTTCAAGAAAAGTTCATAGGCTATGCAAACCACTATGAGGACAGTGAAATAAAAAAGCCTGGAGGGAATCTGAAAGCTGGATTTGTAAAATACATATCAGAAAGGCATTTAACAGGATACAGCATGAAATACTGTGAAACGCTTTGTCATTATTCAGAACTGACACCTTGCTGGCCATCACTGCACAACAGAATAGGGCCAACACATTTTTTTCTTATATCTGTTTTAGGATCTGTGCTTACTACCAGCTGTGTCACTCCTCAATCTCAGTTGTAGACTTAATATAGAAGAGAGAGAAGGAGAAGCATTTCAATATGGCTCCATCCTGACAGAAGGTATGCCTCCTCTCCCAAGCTCAATCCATTTAAACCCTTCTCTGCTCATCTCATGAAATAACATTAATGTGGTCAATGTTGCACGAACAACCTCTGTATGGATGTCAGCACTTTCTTCTATTACCACCTGGATTACATTCCTACCAGTCACCACTGAGGATTATTAGTTATGCTGGGAAAAAACATACCATCCTCATAAATGTACACCCTGTGTCTGCTGTTCAACATAAAACTACATACTGTGTAAGCTGTTTGACATAAAAGTACACCTGTTCGATTCCTTCCTTCCTTCCTCCATCAGCCCCCTGGCATCCACTTTCCAAGTCAAACTTCCTTTGTCAGCATCAAAGAAACTCCCTTTTTGTCAGGAGGCCAGCTGAGGTACGATTAAGAGAGTGAGCCAAGGCTGTGCACTTGCTCAATATTTGCTTATTTCATTTTTAGGACCATTTGCTAGTTCCTAAGGTCATAAGAGAATTACTTCAGCATACTAGACTTTGCCATTTAAACCATATGCATGCATATGACAAACATTTTACTTAAGACTCTAAAAAGAAGAAAGAGCAAAAATATTAAAGCTGTTTACTTGTTTGACCGATGTTATGAAATTAAATATAAATTATGTTAACTTCAGTTGCAGGTTTCACTAAGGAAGGCCAAGTTCTACTGACTAACTCTAAGACACAGACAGCAATAATAAGACTTGAGCAGAACGCTTTAGAATAGGAAGTACAAAATATCTTTTCAAATCGAAATGGCTACACAGAAATGGTAGACAAACTAAAACACTGTACTAAGCAGATATAGTTTCACTTGCTATGAACTTTAGTAATTTTATCTGCTGGTGATGTGACATGATGTGTTTGTTCAGGAGTCCACTCTTTAAAATTAACAGGCATAGAGAAGAGTGACTACAAGGAAACATGTTTTGTTGGTGACTAACTTGGCTGTTTACCGCTCTCTCTCTCTTTACCACGAAGACTTAAGTATCATTTTGCACCACTTTCATGATGAACTAATTGTTATTTTTAGTAGAATATACTACTATGTCCATGTTGTGATAACAGTGATTTTCAATTGTCTTTATACATTAAGTGGTTTAATTGACTTGGGATTCATTTCACTGACATAAATCTGTTAATCCCTCTGTATTAGTGACCATATATATTTGATTTCAGTTTTAACAATCTTATCAACAAAATGCGTTTTCAATGAAACTCTGTTTTTACTAAGTGCATTAAAAAAATCTATACCTAACTATGGGTACAGAGCACTGCACTGACTGTGCTTCTGCACCAACATCCGTTTGGTTGACACCATTTGATCAATGTACACAGATGGTTGACAAGTGTACAAGATCAACAATTCCTACGGAGGAAATTTTCCTTTCCTTGGGGATTGTGTAATCTCAGAGTTAGTATATATATTTAGCAAGGGATGTGGGGGGGGGGATTGCCCTCCCTGCAAAAACACTAGCTCCACTCTAGGGTATTCACTACAGCATGCACAGAATGTGATGGGATTTGTAGTTTTGACATTTATATGTCAGGACTATGTGCGTAGGTGCACAGTTGATCCAGGGCCCCACACCCATGTATGTATGTATATATATATATATATATATATATATATATATATATATATATATATATATATATATATATATGTATGTATACACACACACACACACACACACACACACACAAAATCCCTTTTTTTCCCACTGTTTGCACATGGGATTGGGGTATCACTTCAACGCTGCTGGATGGTTAGCCTAGCCACAGTTGCTCTTACCCACACACAGACACACACACACACACACACACACACACACACACACACACACAAACACACACACACACTAACCCCTATGGGCAATTTAGAGGGCCCAGTCAATCTCTTGCATGTCTTTGGAATGTGGGAGGAAAAGTACAGTTTTGTACCTACCATAAATGTAGATGTCCGATAGATATACAACTGCAGTCCTAACATATGGGTTGTCCTGCCTCAGGCAGCCTTTCGGTCGGCCGGATTCCAAAGTCTGGGTCCGGCTGATGTCGCCTCTTCCCCGACGTCAGAGCGGCTGGGGTATAAAAGCATCAGCCGACGCCATCTTCTTCAGTGTTTCTTGCCCCAGATGCCAGGTGCCCTCCAAGGAAGGCTAAATTTAGAGAATGGATAAAAATTCCAGACATGCACAACAGTAATAAACAGATACACCATAACAGATATCCCCAGCTAATTTGAAAAGGGAGTGGACCTAAAAAGAGAATTACAGAGGGGTAGGAGGAGGAGGTAAACCTGACTGCAGTTGCATATCTATCGGACATCTACATTTATGGTAGGTACAAAACTGTACTATGTCCTTCAAGAATGCAATTGCAGTCCTGACATATGGGTTGAATACCATAGCCAAGCTGGGGGTGGTAGGATCTAAGATAAGGATGGTGTAGCTAAAATGCCCTGCAGGACTGCAGAAGCAAAGCCTGCTCGGGATCTGGAATATAAAGGCAGGTTGTAATGTTTGGAAAATGTATGCACGGAGCTCCATATAGCAGCTTCTAGAATGTCCTTTGTAGCCACCCCTCTTAGAAAGGCTGTGGAGGTGGCTGTAGCTCTGGTGGAGTGTGGCCTGATATTGGCTGGCACACCTTTTCCATGGAAAGAGTAGCAGAATTTGATGCAGTTTCCAATCCATTTTGAAATTGTTTGTTTGGAAATTGCCTTTCCTTGTACTCCAGCAGCGTAAGCTACAAATAGTTGGTCAGACTTTCTGTTGGCCTTTGTTCTGTCCAAGTAGTAGCGCAATTGCCTGTGTATGTCCAAAGTGTGCAGAAGCTTTTCTCCTTTATTTTGAGGATTGGGAAAGAAAGTAGGCAGGTGAATTGCTTGATTTAGAGAAACCCTGGATATCACTTTTGGCATGAATGAAGGATTGGTTCTTAAAGAGACTGTCCTGATGGAAAATGAGAAATGGAGGTACTGCCATGAGGGCCTGTATCTCTGAGACTCTTCTTGCTGAAGTAATTGCCAACAGGAAAACTGTTTTCCAGGAGAGAAATTGCAATTCTGAAGATGCTACTGGCTCAAAAGGAGGAAGAGTTAATTTTTCCAAGACGAAGTTGAGGTCCCATGCAGGCACTGGTGGTTTTCTTGGAGGTTTAATATTCTTTATCCCTCTTAGAAACTGTCTTAGCAAAGGATGTGAAAACACAGGTGGATCACAGTTGTATTTTGCTGAAATTGCTGAAGCGTGTATTTTATGGAAGAATATGAAAGGCCATTGTGAAGCATTTCTGCCAAGTATTCTAGTATCTGTGGGATGCTCATTACTGATGCATCCTGACCCTTGTTGGCATTCCAGATGTTGAATCTCTTCCATTTGGCTGAATAAGTTTTTCTGGTGGAAGGCCTGCATGCTTCCAGTAAGATCTCTTGAACTTTTTTGGAGAGAGAGATATGGGGAGAAGTCATGGAACACTCCAAGCTGTCAGTTGCAATGTTTGCAGGTTGGGATGAACAGTCCTGTAATTGTGCTGAGTTATAAGCAGAGGCCATTGAGGCAGGAGCCACGGCTTGGTGCGAGTTATGCTCCTTAGCAATGGATACCAGTGCTGTCTTGGCCAGTCTGGAGCTATCAAAATGCCTTTCGGTTGTTCTGCTTTGATCTTCAGTAACACCTTGGTCATTAATGGTAGAGGTGGAAATGCATAGATTGTTAGAGAATTCCAGCTGAAGGAGAGAGCATCCATTCTCCAGGCTTGAGGATGGTGTGTCCTTGAGCAGAACTTCTTCAGATGATGATTGAGGTGTGAGGCAAAGAGATCTATGTCCGGCCTTCCCCATGCACGAGTTATTTGTGAAAAAATGTCTGGATGCAACATCCATTCGTCCATAATGTTTCTGCTTAGACTGTCTGCCAGAACATTGTCCTTGCCTGGAACAAACTGGGATTGCAACTGTATGTTCAGTTTCAGGGACTTTTCCCAAAGAGTCATTGTTAGTCTGCAGAGGGGTAAGAATGGGTGCCTCCCTGTTTGTTTATGTACCACATAACAGTGGTGTTGTCTGTCTTTATTAGCAGATGACCTTGCTGAAGAAATTTTCCGAAGGCCTCGATTGCGTGAATCACTGCCAACATCTCTTTTTGATTGATGTGCAGATGCAATTCTCGGGGAGCCCATTGCCCTTGAATGCATCTGCCCCCCATCCATGATCTGAGGCGTCTGTTGTAATGGTTTGGCTTGCTTGAGGTTTGTTGAAAGACATGCCTTTGTTTAGCTGGCTTGCTTGTGCCCACCACAAAAATTCCTTTTGTAGACATGGAATGAGTGGAATAATTGCTTCTAAGTTGTGGCTGTGTTGAGACCATAAATCTTTTAGGTACCATTGTAGTTTTCTCATGTGTAGTCTTGCCAGTGGAATCAGAAGAATGCAAGATGCCATGAAACCCAGGGCCTGCAGGATTTTCCTTGCAGTCATCTGGGTGTGCTTTGCTAGGCTTTTGAAGTAATCTGGTAATTATTCTTGTTTTTCTTCTGTGAGGAAAGCCATTTGTGAGTTTGTGTCCAGTTTGGCTCCTAGAAAAAATATTTGTTGGGATGGCAGTAGTCTTGATTTTTGAATGTTGACTGTGTATCCCAAAGCCTGTAGTAAGTGAATGACATAGTCCAAGTTTCTTATCAAGGCTTGCTTGCTGTCCGCTTGTATACGGCAGTCGTCCAGGTAAGGGTATATTTGTATCCCCTGAAGTCCGCAATGTGCAATTACTGATGCCAGGCATTTCGTGAATACTCTGGGTGCAGTAGATAAGCCAAAAGGCAATGCTGAGAATTGATAATGCTCTGACCCTGCAAGAAATCTGAGGTATCTTCTGCAGCTGTGTCTGATTGGGACATGCAGGTATGACTCCTTGAGGTCCAGAGTAACCAGCCAAGACCCCTTGCCCAGCATGGGAAGAAGTTGCTGTAATGTCAGCATTTTGAATTTTGGCACAATGAGAAAAGTGTTTAGAGCGGACAAGTCCAGTATAGGTCTCCATTGCTTTTCTTTTCTTGGAACAAGGAACAGTCTTGAGTAGAATCCCTGGCCTTGTTCCTAAGGAGGAACCTTTTCTATTGCTTTGATTTGTAGCAGCTTTGAAACTTGTATGAGTGCCTCTGCCCTTTGATTTTGTGGCAGGTTTGGCATGCCTTTTCTTGTTGGTAAGGTAAGGAAGTGGAACCTGTAACCTTTGTCTATTATGTCCAAAATCCATTTGTCCTTTGTAAAAATGTGCCAATTTTTTGAAAATAAGGATAATTTTCCACCTAAAGGTGCTTCTCTTTGAGCCTTGGTCGGCGGTGTCAAAGTCAAGTCATTGTGATTGTCCCTGTGGAGCAGTAGAAGTCCCTGGCCACTTCTCTGATTAGTTGGTTGCCATTGGCGGCCCCTGTAGGAGCCTCGGTATTGCCCTCTACCTCGAGCACACCTGTTTTTTCCCCTTTGGAACTTGTCAGTGTCTGGAAAGGACCAATTCTTCGAAGGCCAATTCCTACTGAACCTTGGTGGCTGAACCTGGAGGAAATCTTTGACTGTTTGTACTGATTTAGCCTTTTCCTCAATTGATTTCAACACACCCTGTGCATTAGCACCAAATAGCTTGTCTTTTTCCAGAGGTGCATCTAGAAGCTTTACTTTAACATGATCTGGCAATGTCTGTTCTTTCAACCAAGCATGTCTACGTATGACGGCCCCTGTCATAGCTGCCCTACATGAAGCTTCCAATGCATCATAACCACACTGAAGAAAATGACTGCTAACCTGCTGAGTATTATGAACCAAATCCTGCAAGGCCTTTCTATCTAAAGGCTCAGGAGAGGCTAACTGTTTCTGCAAATCATCCATCAAGAAATCCTGATACTGAAACATATGAAAAAGACAGTTAAGTGCCCTCATGGCAAGGGTGGATGAGGTATAAACTTTTTTACCCCACCTCTCCAGGGACCTAGATTCCCTGTCTGCGGGCAAAGGATTTTTGGCCGTGGAAGTGGCCACTCCTTTGGGCCCCTGAGAAATAGTTTCTAGATCAACAGAGTGGGCCTTAAAGAGATGTTTATGAGTTTCAGGAACCCTGTAATATCTGTCTGGCTTGACAGGAGCAGGAGGGAGAGAATCAGGAGAAGTACTGGAGTCTGAGAACACATCATCCAATACATCTAACACTGGGGGTATAGCTAAAGGCCTGTGCTGGGGCAACTTAAGGAAAGTCTGAAGCCTTTTCCTGGAGTCGGAGAAATCCTGGCCCTGCCCACTGAAAATGCTCTCTCATGGAGTGGAGAATTTCCCCGAAAGAAATATCCTCAGGCGGAGAGGCAGAGGGAATGGATTCATCAGCATCAGAATCCTCATAGGCCGGGAAGGATTCTTCCTGGGAATCTGAATGGCCTGACTCACCAGAGGCTTCATCTGAGGAAAGGGTATCTGCCTGCTCAACCCTAGGCCTTTTGTCTGAAGGCGGCTGAGAACCTCTGTCTGGCTGAGCCTGAGAGCCCCTGATTAAAGAAATTAGATCTGCAGCTAAAGTCATGATCTGTTTATCAGAAGTGGGACCCTGTGAAAAAGATTTAGGAGGGTGAGACTTAGCCTGGCTGGCAGCCTTAGCACGTGTGTAGGCCTTGATGGACATAGACACAGGAGGCCTAGCTGCCCCACGTGCTGGAGTAACTTTGTCCACCGGTATGGTGTCAGGCAAATCTTGGGCTTCGGTTTCAGGAGGAAAATCAACAACTGGCACCGGGGTAGCCTCCGGGACCGAAGTGTGCGGTAAAGCGGTGTCGTCGGCCTGGAGCGGTTGAATTACCACCTCCGAAGAGACTGATGCACTCGCGGTAGGCTTTAGCGTGGTGTCAGTGGAAGTCGCGGGCCGCGAATGTCGGTCCCGGTCCTTCCATTTTTTTGGAAATATGTGCTGTCGGTAGTTCCGACGGCATGATATAGGAGTAATTTTCCCCAAAAAAGTATTCAGCAAATTCTGCCCGGCGCCTAAGTGTGCGCTTATTGAAGCAAGCACAGGCAGCACAGGCCGAGACGTCGTGGTCTGGGCCGAGGCAGGGAAGGCAGTAAGAATGGAAGTCCTTATGAGGTATTTGTTTACCACAAGACAAGCAATTATTAACTTTTGCAGTTTTATCTGACATCGGCTGAGGCAAGAAAAGGTTCCAACGGGTACTTAGCTTTGATGACTTCGGATCTGAAAACACAGGAGCTGGCCGACCGGCACTTGCGAACTGCTTCTGCTTCGGGCACCGCGCGGCAAGAAAGACTGAAGAAGATGGCGTCGGCTGATGCTTTTATACCCCAGCCGCTCTGACGTCGGGGAAGAGGTGACATCAGCCGACGCCGGACCCAGACTTTGGAATCCGGCCGACCGAAGGGCTGCCTGAGGCAGGACAACCCATATGTCAGGACTGCAGTTGCATTCTTGAAGGACATCCAGAGCACCCAGAGAAAATCCATGTAACAACAGGGAGAACATGCAGACGCCTCACAGAAAGCACCACAGCCAAGTATCGAATCCTATTACTATGGGGGGGGTGAGGGTACAACACCACCTGCTGCACCACTGTACCACCTATGTGTATAAGTGTGTGTGTGTTTGCTGGGTGTTTGTGTATGTATGCATACAAAAGTATAGTTGTGTACACTTACCATAAATGTAGATGTTCAAGTGTATTCACTGTAGCAGTCATCACACTTGGGTTATCTGCCTGCAGGTAGCCCTCAGTCAGCCCAAATACCAGAGACTTAGTATTTCTGCTTCGGTTGCTGTCACTTCAGGAATGACGTCAGGTTGTCAGGGGTATAAAAACAGGCAGCCGACACCATTACATCAGTTTTTCTTGCCCCAAATGTCAGAAGCCCCCCAAATAGGGAGCTAAGTTATGGTGGAAAAAACACCACCAGTAAAAAGTAAATACCAATAGCCCTGTAAGGGGTGAGTAATAGAAATAAAGGAGAGAGAGAGAGAGAGAGAGACAAGGGGGCTGGAGGGTGGGAAACCAGGACTGCAACAGTGAATACACTCGAACATCTACATTTATGGTAAGTGTACACAACTGTACTATGTTCTTTGTGTTTCACTGTTGCAGTCATCACACTTGGGTTGATTCCCAAAGCTGAAGAATGGGTGGAGGCAGTCAAGAAGAGTTGGGGCTGGCTAATATGCCCTGCAGGACTGCTGTTGCAAAAGCCGCCCTGGATTTGGAAAAGATAAGACAGGTGGTAATGCTTGGTGAAGGTGTGAACAGAACTCCAAGTAGCAGCTTCCAGAATGTCCCTGGTAGGGACTCACCTGAGGAATGCAGCAGAGGTTGAAGTTGCTCTAGTGGAAAGCGTTCTGACCCACAGAGGGGTTGGTTTCCCATGGTGTTTGTAACAGAAATGAATACAGTGTGCTATCCATTTTGAGATGGTTTGTTTTGATATGGCCTTTCCCTCTGCCCCTGGTGCAAAGCTGACTAGTAACTGGTCAGATTTCCTGAAGGGCTTGGTCCTACCAAGGTAGAATCTGAGCTGTCTGTGCACGTCTAAAGAGTGCAGGATCCTTTCCCCTTTATTCTGAGGATTAGGGAAGAAGGTTGGCAAATGGAGAGATTGGTTGAGCGCCACACTGGACACCACTTTAGGCATAAAAGTAGGGTTAGTCCTGAGAGAGACCCTGTCAGCATGAAAAATAATGAAGGGTTCCACAGCCATAAGTGCTTGTAGCTCAGACACTCTTCTAGCTGAAGTGATGGCCGGAAGCAAGGCTGTTTTCCAAGAGAGGAATTTTAACTCTGCTGATGCTGCAGGCTCAAAGGGGAGTAGCATGAGCTTTTCCAGTGCAAAGGTAAGGTCCCAAGCAGGGGTGGGGGCTCTCCTTGGTGGCCTTAAGGTGTTGGCCCCTCTCAGGAACTGTTTGATGAGAGGGTGAGAGAAAAGAGGTGGCTCAATGTTGTAATGAGCTGTGATGGCAGAGGCATAGATCTTAATGGAGGAGAAGGATGGGCCTCTGTGGAGTAGATCTGCTAGGCAATCCAGGATTAGAGGTAAGGAGGGCAGTGCTGTGTCTGCTCCTTTAGACTGAATCCAGGAACAATACCTTTTTCACTTATCAGCACAGGATTTCCTTGTACTGGGTCTTCTGGCTTCAAGAATGACGTCCAGCACCTGCTTGCTTAGGCTGGTCACTGGGGGAGAATTCAAGGAATAAGCCAGGCTACAAGGTTCAGGGTTTGCAGTTGTGGATGCAAGATCTGTCCCTCCTGCTGAGTGAGGAGGGTTGGGATCTGGGGTAGGTGCCATGGTGGCACCAGTGACAGACTGTGCAGTAGTGGGTACCAGTGCTGGCATGGCCAGTCTGGGGCAATCAGGATTGCTCTTGGTCTGTCTTGTCTTATCTTGAGTAATACTCTTGTAAGGAGAGGCAGAGGGGGAAATGCATAGATTGGGAGGTTTACCCACTGGAAGGATAGGGCATCCACTTTCCAGGCTCTGCTGTGAGGTGTCCTGGTGCAGAATTTGCTTAGCTGGTAATTGTAGGGGGAGGCAAAAAGGTCCACCTTTGGGATCCCCCATTTCTGGGTTAGAAGGCTGAAAGTGTTGGGGTCTAATTGCCACTCGTGTGGGTCTAGGAGATTTCTGCTTAAGTCGTCTGCCAGAGTTTTGTTTGCCTGGCAGGTATTGAGCTTTTAGATGAATATGCATGGCCAAGGCTGTGTTCCACAGGGTCATGGCTAGCCTGCAGAGTGGATAAGAGTAGGTTCCCCCCTGCCTGTTGATGTACCACATCACTGTGGTGTTGTCGTTTTTTATTAGCAGGGATCCTGGTGACAGTAGGGATCTGAAAGCTGTCAGAGCATGCTCAACAGCTAGCATCTCTTTTTGGTTGATGTGCAGATTCATTTGACTTGGGTTCCAGTGGCCCTGAATGCACTTATTGCCCAGATGTGCCTCCCAGGAATAGTCTGATGCATCTGTGGTTATGGTCTGGGCGGCATGGGGTTGTGTAAAGGGAAGTCCCTTGTTGCAGTTGCATGCTGCTGCCCAACAAAGAAACTCTGTCCTTAAACAAGGTATGATAGGTATGATGGTTTCCAGGTCCTGAGCATGTTGGCACCAAAGACATTTTAAGTACCATTGAAGTTTCCTCATACGCAGTCTGGCATATAAAATTAGTAGAATGCAAGAGGCCATGAACCCTAGAGACTGCAGGATTTTCCTTGCAGATATCTGGGTTCTGGTGGCCATTTGAGCGAAGTAGCCTGTTAGATAGGCTTGTTTTTCTGGAGTAAGGAATGCCATCTGGGATGCTGTGTCCAAGCGTGTTCCCAGGAATACTATTTTTTGACTGGGGACTAGTTTTGATTTCTTTTCGTTTATAGTGTACCCCAGGGACTCACACACACGTGCGCGCGCACACACACACACACACACACACACACACACACACACATAAATACATATATATATGTATCTATCTTTATATATATATATATATATATATATATATATATATATATATATATATATATATATATATATCTTTGATGACTGATTTAGTTCCACTAGGTTAGAGGCCTCTTTTCAAGAAAGAACCACAGTGTTTTTTATACTGTTAGAGGAAATTTGGCCAGGGCATTGGACCACTTCCCCTACTCTTTTTGGTAGATGCTCTGGGATACTTACATCCACCTGAATTGACGCCAACTCAAGCAGATGGGACTTCAGAGTGCATCCCCCCAAATAATGCACAATTCTTCATCAAGGGAAAACACTTATCCACCCATAACTGAAGAGTCTTAAACTGGCAGCCTGGAATATAGGAGCTTGGTCCCACTCTGGAACAGCTTTCCCATCATTGTGGTGTATATCCTGCAAGTGGCCACAAAACCTACCACCAGGAAAGCTTATCTAACAAAACAGAAGTCATTTTCACTTTGGTGCTCAGACCATAGCATGGTGCCTAGAATAGCCTAAGCTACAGATGTGTTGCCATTTATGACTGGGCATTTTTAACAAAGGTCTGGCCTACCCTTGGTGAATGTCCACCTTTTGGCTATGTTAGCATAGCTGCCTGTGACTCCTCCCCCCTTGATCTTTATCTCCACAGTTAAACAGCTACTAAAAGAGCTTCTCCATTTGAGACCTCCAAGGAAGCTATGGTCCCCTCTTTAGAGCCAACCAGCACATCAACACTGAAGTAAATTTCATGGAAGACTTTATTCTTACCTGCCACTACCTCAGCAAGGAAAATTTCAGAACAATCATTAATGTACGTAGAGCCATATATGGTTTCCTACAAAGACAGGGTGTCAAGTAAAACCAAGCCTTTGGTTATGCCTAGAGTAGTATCAGTGAGGTGTGAATCAGAAAGTCCAGTTGTTAGTATTTTATCCCTGACTACAGAACAAGGGTGAAGTTATCTAAACGGGATGGCTGCACACATGCATTTGAGGTAATATACTGAAAAAAGGGGGGAAGGGAGAGAATTTGAGACAAACCAAACAGTTTTTTTTGCATTCTTTATACTAGGAAAATGAGGCAAGCTAGTTTCCATAACCCTGTGTTCTAGGCAGGGGCTGTGCCTTTTTCACAATTGTTTTTCTAATACTACGGGTTGGAAAAAAAAAAATATATATATATATATATATAGATATATATATATATATATATATAGATATATATATATATATATATATATATATATATATATATATATATATATATATATATATATATATATATACATACATACATACACACTTTAGAAGCAGAGAAGCATTTGCCATGGCTCTACTGCAAGTCATATGGGCACCACTTTTTCATAAATTGTCAGGGTACCACTCAGGTAGCAAACTGCTGTAGTAGCCTTCTCAAGGGTAGTAAATAATGCCTCAACAGTGATCCTAACAATGAAGCTATTTCAGATGTGTGAGCATATACACTATTGCAGTGCACACTTGAATATAAGGATCATTGCTGTAGCATGGTTTCCCTTCCCCACTGCCCCAAAAAGAAACTCTTAGCATCCAGGGAAGTCTGGCAGGAGGTTGACAGGCAATGAGAGGCATCTTCCTTCTCACTTTCCTGGAGCATCCCTCTAGGGTCATGGACTAAGCCATGACCTTGTTGCCCTCCCTGTATAAGTGGGCACACCTGTTACATTTTTACTCAAAAATACCAAAAAAAAAAAAAAAAAAAAAAAAAACAATGAAGCTGTGTGGGCTGCTGTCCCTTTACTGGTAAGTGTACCACTGATTTTCTCAGTTTGAAGAGCAGACTAGTTCTATTCTGGAGATGTGTAGTGCTCCAGAAGTCAGGCTGGACAGAAAGAAAGGCAACTTCTTGCAGCTATTCCACAAACATAAAGAATGGAGTTATCATTCGATTCTTTCCTGCTGTGGTGAGTAGGCTCACACAAGTGTACTACCGTCACTATGCAGTTATATTATTGCGTCAAACCCTCTTTTACAGTTATAAAAAAATCCTTTGAGGTTTGTGGATATGTCTCTGACACACTCCACAGTGAGATGTTACCATAATGTCCTGAGAAACCTTAGATATCATGAAACACTGACTCCCACAGATGTGTGGTGTGTGTGTGTACCATGCTTTGTGAATTGAAACAGTAGTGGATTTTATCCACTTTTACTTTTCTTTGAGTAAGAGTATGGAGGTTCTGATGGTCTTTTGGAGTTCAATTTTGCTGCTAGATTTTCAAGGACTTATCCTTTTTATCCGTGATTATTTTAGTGTCAAAGCACAACCAGAGGCAGTGTTATGTTTGACTCTCCTCGTTAGTATAGCTTTCCTTAATGTACTAAATAATCAAGCTCCAGCTGGAAGAAAAAGGGCAAAATTTAGTAGACTGGTTCTGCATAGATATTTTAGACTTGATATGAATGTGTACGGGTTAAAGCTGACTGCATTACGTGCTTCGATAAAGTGATGTTTTCTGGGTTCATGGCTATTACTTATAAATGCAAAGGGGAGGGTATCATTACGTATGTCTGTTAAGGCTTCTGAGGATGATAGTTTGCTGAGATTGCTGACAAGTATTCACTCCAGAAGGGATTGTTTATTATTAGGATTGCTGAACTTAGTTTGGGTTTGGATAACTGGAGTGTATCCAAATAAAATTAGTGATATGGTGGTAAAGCAGCCTCAAATACCACTACCTTAAGAATGCATTCACTACTGAGTCTTCCCTGCACAGGTACTGCAGCAAATTTCTTGAGCTGTTGGTTATGACTGGAAACAAATAAGTCCATGTCTGGCACTACGCTTATCTGGCTCAGTCTGCAGAATACTGAAATGTCCATCTTCGGCTTATTTATTTTTTTAAACAAGAACCATCTTTCTTGAATTATCAGTTATGACATAGGCAACCCGGTGGTGGTGCTGCGGTAGTGTTGTCGCCTCACAGTAAGACACTGTCTGGTTTGATTTTCAGCTAGAGCGTCTTCTGCGTCGAAACATGCGTGAATGGGCGTACCTTCGTTGAAGGTTGTGCATCAGGGCTGGTAACTCGGCATGTAAAAATCAACTACCAATCATTAGCGGACCAGAGTTCTGCTGTGGCGACCCCTAACCGGGAAAAGCTGAAAGACACAACAACAACATAGGCAACCCTACATTTATATAAATAAAAACAAACCATATTGACATATTTTCAATTACAAACATTATACATCACTTAAAATCTTCTGTGAAGTCATTGTCAATAAAGCATTACATAGTTCATTCAACTCCTGCCTTCTCTTAAACCTCATTCCTTCTCCAAAACATTATTCTGCATGTATTGTTTCCACAGTTCTCATTTTCTTGTAATCTGCTCCTACCCTTTTCCAAAGCTACCGCTTTCAGTTCTTTTATTTCTATTACTATATTCACAATGTCTAGTACAGTTGGTTTAGACTTGGATTTTTATTATCCATTAATTGATTTTTTTGGCAGCCACCAGAATTAAACTCAAATGCCTTACTATGTCTAGGCAATGTCAACTTGGTATCACAGCTCAAACAAATTAATTCTTTAGTTACACCAATTTGCTCACTGAGTGTTTCTGACAGTGTAGTCTGCAAGGAATTTTTAAAGTCTGCCAACTCATTAACCTCCCAAAAACATGTTCCCAGTTACCTCTTTCTTCCCCATCGCACCTTCAGTATTTGCAATTTACCAGAGAAAAAATTCTCTGTGGAGTTTGCTTGGGGTATAAAATACCTATACAAATACTTCTGGTGAAAGATCCTAAATCTACTAGATTCTGTTGTACATTTGGGAGACATACATATATCCTCCCATTGTTTCTTTGTGAATTGCTTATCCAACCTCTCTTCCCAATCTTTTCTAACCTTCTCCGACTGATTCCTATAATTACTATGCAATATTTTACATGCTCTACTAATTATCCCTTTTTTAACAACAGCTTCTGTTCTAGGTCCTACAAAAAATGCCAGCATTGCTGTTTTTTCACTTAAAATCCCCCTAGTGATTTCTCTTTGCCTATAATCTGATATCAATCCTTGATAAAAAGCAGTCTCTAGCCTGCAGTCCACTGAATTCATGGCCTCTTCCCATTCTGTTACCTTTCCCGCTCTAATTATTTGTTCCCAAATCATTGGTTCCTTTGCCAGTTTTCTCCAGTAAATTCCAGCCCCCTCTTGTCTATTCTCTGTACTACTTATTGCAGTCACCCCTACGGGCAGAATCACATTTCTCTATTCCCTTGATGGCTTAGTTCTTAGAATACTTTCTGCTACTTTACGACTACAACACTCTATGCGGTTATTGTTATTCTACTTGAAGGATCTGCATCCAAAATCCCAGTCTCTCCTTATTTCATGAGCTTCTGCCCTATTCTATCACATTCCTTTCTACTTTGAATTACAGCTTTCTGCTCGGACTGTGTGTGACAGCCTTAACTGTAGCTCTCAAATACCCTTCTTATCAGATAATCCCAATCCAGCTTGTCCTTTTGGAAGGAACAACATATCCCCCGTGACTTTTTCCCTCTTCCCCTCCCAAACAAAATCCTTCAACTCTTTATAAATTACTAACCACAACTTCTCCTCTGGTTGATAAAAATATGTCTGAGCCGTCTATAAAACTAAAAGCACTACAAACATTTCACTGCTTGTATTTTGCTATCTATATCCATAAAACAGAGCTTCCATGTTCTTAGTTTTTGTACTATCTTTTGTCTGCTCTCCTTCCATATATCCTTAGTTGCCAAAAGAATCCTTTTTAATCCATACTACTAAGTACTTCATTTTATCATGTCCCCATAAATATGAGAATTGCTTAACCAATTCATGTGTGGGTATATAGTTTACAGCTACTGTCTTTGTTTTATATTTATTAATTTTTATATACTGAAAAGACTTAACTGTCTGAATGTTCCACAACACTAAAATGCCCTTTTCTGTTTTTAACATCTGTGAATAAAGCCAACATTTCTGGATTACCATACCAACTATTTATTTAACATTTGTTTTCTGGGCAAGACTGACTTGGAACGAGCCAATTTTCAGCAGAGGCCAGGAGAGAAATGCTCCAGATGCATGTCTTTGTAATGTGGGAGGAAACCGGAGTCCCCGGAGGAAACCCACATGAACACAGGGAGGACATACAGACTCCGCACAGAAGACACCCCATCCGAGAATCAAACCTGAGAACCTCTTGCTGTGAGGTGACAATGTAAACCGCTGCACCACTGTGCTGACCAATTATATTGTTGAATTTCTGAGTCCCTTATTTCCTTTGCCAATGGTTCTAAATATAACACAAATAATAAAGGGAAAAGAGGACACCCTGCCTGTTTCCTATGCTCAAACAAAATTTATCAGAGAGGAACCCCCCCCCACTTAAATTTTCAACACTGAGTCCTCATCAATCCTCCTAGTCACCTCATAATTTTATCAGGGAATGCAAAGGCTTCCATTGCCCTTCTCATAAAATCACAACTTACTCTGTCAAATGCTTTCTCTGCCTCACGATCCACCAACAACACTGGTATTTTCTTAAATTCTTCTTCCATATGGATCATCACTATTCTGTTAATGTTGTCAAAAGTTTGCCCCCCCTTCACAAAACTACAGTGATCTATATTTATCAATTTTGGCATCAACTTTGCCATTCCTTTAGCCATTATAGTCGTAAACATTTTATAACCATGGTTTAGAATCAAAATGGGCCTCTATAAAACTGGATCTGATTGGTCTTTACCATCTTCAAGTATGACAGCCACCTTAGGTTTCTCAAAGGATAGGAGGCACAGTGGCACAGCAGACAGTATTGTCACCTCACAGCAAGAGGTTCACTGGTTTTATTCTTGGTTGGGTTGCCTTTCATGCGAAGTCTGCAAGTCCTCACTGTGTCTGCGTGAGTTTCATCTGGGTGCTCCAGTTTCCTCTACATTCCAAAGGCATGCAGTAGGTGGATTGGACACCCTAAATTGGCCATAGTTGTGAATCTGCGGGTGAGTGTGTGGTGTGGAAGAACTACAGCAGCAGGGCTAGCCACCCAGCGGTGTAAACCTTGGTTGTACATGACTGTCACTGTTGAAGTGACACCCTGACTCCATGTGCAAAAAATGGGAAAACGAGGTAGTGGATGGAGAGATGGTTGGTTGGTCCTTCCTCTCCTTTGAAAATACTGTTAAAGAAAACCTTTCAGATCTTTATCACTTTCTTCCCGCCTAGCTTCTAAACTTCCACAGGAATGCTATCTAATCCTTGAGATTTTCCAGTAAATTGGTTATACATCACCATTTTATCTCATCTCCTCCTTTCCTAACTTAGTAATTGAGCCTCCTCCAACTCTAACCTTGGCACATTTAATTTTTCCATAAATATTTCCATTTGTGCTTTTTCTTGATTTCCTAATTTCTCTACTTTATGCAGATTTTCATAAAAAATCTGAAATATATATAATCTCTACAGGATTTCTGGTTATTTTCCTTGTTATATGCTCCAACCCTTTCTACTTTCTGTTGCCTAAGCCAGTGTGCTAAAAGCTTTTGTGCCCTGGGTTATATATACATACCTATGTATGTATATATATATATATATATATATATATATATATATATATATATATATATATATATATATATACACACACACACACACACTGGATATAAAAAGTGTACACACCCCTTTCAAAATGCCAGGTTTTTTTTATATAAAAAAATGACAGCACAATAAATCATTTCAAAACTTTTCCCACCTTTAATGTCACCTATAACCTGTACAATTCAATTGAAAAACAATCAAATCTGTTAGAGGAAAAATACAAAAAATAAAACACATACAATACGCTGGTTGCAGAAGTGTGCACACCCTTAAACTAATACTTTGCTGTGTGTGCACACCCTTAAACTAATACTTTGTTGAAGCACCTTTTGATTTAATTACAGCATTCAGTCTTCTTGGGTACGCACCTGCCATCAATTAAAGAGACTCTGATTAACCCCAAATAAAGTTCAGCTGTCCTACTAGGATTTTCCTGAAATTTACTCAGTTGCCTACTACAGCAAAAGCCATGATTCGCAGAGAGTGTACAAAGCATCAAATGGATCTCATTGTTGAAAGGTATCAGTCAGAAAGATACAAAAAAAATTTCCACAGCACTGGATACACCATGGAACACAGTGAAGACAGTCATTAAAAAGTGCAGAAAATATGGGACAACAGTGACGTTGCAAAGAACTGGACGTCCCTCCAAAATTGATGAAAGACAAGATGAAAACTGGTCAGGGAGGCTGCCAAGAGACCTACAGCAACACTGAAGGAGCTGCAGGAATTTCTGACAAGTACTGGTTGTGTACTACATGTGACAACAATCTCCCGTATTCTCCATATGTCTGGACTATGGGGTAGGGTTGCAAGATGGAAGTCTTTTCTTACACAGAAAAACATCCAAGACCAGCTAAAATTTGAAAACAGTACATCAAGTTCCCAAAAGCATATGGGAAAATGTGTTATGGTCTGATGAGGCCAAGGCTGAACTTTTTGGCTACAATTTCAAAAGGTACGTATGGTGCAAACACAACACTCTGCATCACCAAAAGAACACCATCCCCACAGTGAAGCATAGTGATGGCAGTATCACGGTTTGGATGGCAGTATCATGCTCTGGGGTTGCTTTACTTCAGCTGGAACTGGGGCTTTAGCCAAGGTGGAAGGAATTATGAACAGTTCCAAATACCAGTCACTTTCATCCAAAAACCTTCAGATGTCTACTAGAAAGCTGGAGATGAAGAGGAATTTCACCTTTCAACACGACAATGACTCCAAGCATATATCCAAATAAAGAAAAGAATGGCTTCACCAGAAGAAAATTAAGTTTTGGAATGGCCCAGCCACAGCCTAGAACTAAATTCAATAGAAAATCTGTGGGGTGACCTGAAGAGGGCTGTGCACAACAGATGCCCTCACAATCTGATAAACTTGGAGTGCTTTTGCAAGGAAGAGTGGGCAAATATTGCCAAGTCAAGATGTGCCATACTGATAAGACTCCTACCCAAGAAGACTGAATGTTGTAATTAAATCAAAACGTGCTTCAACAAAGTATTAGTTTAAGGGTGTGCACACTTATGCAACCAGCGTATTGAACTTTTTTATTTTTTATATTTTTTCCCCTAACAGATGTGCTTGTTTTTCAATTGAATTGTACACATTATAGGTCACATTAAAGGTGGGAAAAGTTTTGAAATGATTTATTGTGGTCTCATTTTTTTATATCACAAAAATGTGGCATTTTAACAGGGGTGTGTACATTTTTTATATCTACTGTATATATATATATATAAAAAACGAGAGATGCTAAACAGTAATCTTTCTAAAACCATGCATATTATTGAGGTAGTCCTGTATTTTCTCTTTAGCGCTCTGCAGTTGCACCTCTTGTTGTTCTGTGAAAGTTTCCCTCTTCTGCAGTACTTTTAACCTTTGTCAGTCCCTCTAAATAATTGTTACCTCTTAACTATAGCTCTTTTTTTATTTTCTGCCCAACTTTTAAATTCCACTTATATTTTATCCCATTCCCTTGCTATATCTCCTGAAGAAATTTCTGGCTTCCCTAATAACTCCTGAATAATTTCCACTACCCATTATTTAATTCCTGTCTAACACACAGTTGGGGAAGCGCTAGTGTCAAATTTTTATTTCAGAACTGACCGTATAGCCTAGCCCAGTTTTTGTATCTTGGGGAATAACATGTAGATTCACATCTTACATACCAAACATTTTCATAAACTTCTTCAATCTAATCTCTTTTGCTATATACTGCCCCCCCACATAAATCCTCAGTGTTGCAAATCAAATTCCAGTCTCCACCAGTAATATTCCCTGTATAAAGCTAACTGTTTCTCCCAGAATTTTTTAAGCTCCAATGTAGCAGTTTTAGGTGGAATATAAATACATGCCAGCATAATCCTCATCCCTTGCTAGTAGCCCCCTTACTACTATAAACCTAACCATTATTTTCACCATTTTCAAGGCACTCCCCAAAATTCATAAATCTTTAGCAAACCCACCCCTTAGACCCATCGTTTCTGGGAGGGGGTGGGTTACGGAGAATATATCCATATGGCTTGAACACAATCTAAAACCTTTTGTAGATGGCTTGGATAATATATTGAAAGACACAGGGGACTTTTTGATGAAATTGGGCAAAGTTAAAAGTACAACAAAACTGTTAATGGTCACCATGGACGTTAACAACTTATTTACTGTGATTAATAATGACTATAGTGTTACCATGATAAGTACCCTTCTAAGAGATTCTAAGGCAACAGAAGATAAGATTTATTTAGTTAAGGAATTGTTAATGTCAGTCCTTGACAACAATGTTTTCATAGGAGCAGATTCAGTTTATAAACAGGCACAGGGGGTAGCCATGGGCACCCCCTGTGCCAATACATATGCTAATCTTGTTCTATCGCAATGGGAACAGACACATGTGCTGAATAATGAAATATGAAGGCACACATTAAGATGTATGCACGTTTTGTGGATGATGTCTTCATCTTGTGGGATGGTGATACAGATTCTTTACATCGGTTTGTAGAATTTTTGCATTCCACAACAACCTTTTTTAAGTTTAAGGTGGATACATCGTTCCATTCTATAGACTTCTTAGATGTCCACATAGAACAGAATGATGAAGGCTTTGCATCCAGGCTTTTCAGAAAAGAATGTTGGAGAAATACTTTATTAGCCTACGATAGCATGCATCCACGACACACTTACACCAATATAATACAAGGGCAAGTTAGCAGGATTTCAAGGATATGCCTAGATGATGAGGTTTATGAGTCAGAATTGTCAAAGTTAAAGGGGTGTTTACTACAGAGGGTTATAAAAGTAGGGTGGTTGATAAGGTTATGGATCGTGGTAAAAGTTTTCGAAGTACCAAATATAAACCATGGATAAGACGAGAAACTACAAATCTTTCCAACCGTACAAGTGGCCCGCTGCTGCAAAAGGGACCTGAGATAATGCTCACTTACAGTGGAAATGTAGGAGATGTTTGTGACATCATCCGTAAAAATTGGAACATCTTAATGGGGGATGAACGTGTGAACAAAATAGTAGGTACCCACCCTCGATTTAGGTATAAGAGGAATAAAAATCTCAAGGACCTACTATGTAGAGAAAATATGAATGAAAATAAAATTATAGCTACATCAATAGGAACAGCCCCGTGTGGAGGTTGCAAAGCTTGTCCACACATAAAGAGAACATCTGATTTTGTACATCCAGTTACTCACAGGAAGTTTGTATTTCAAGGTAGAGCCACATGTCGTACCACTGACATAGTTTACCTGGCAGAATGTGTTAAATGCCCAAGTTTCTACGTGGGTAAGACTAATCAAATGTTTAAGGCAAGGATTTTGCAACATTTGTCTTGTATAAGGAACAATGATATTAACAATGCTTTAAGTAGACATGTGATGGAATATCCTACTCATAGTTTTACCTTTAGGGCCATTGTGAATGTTAAGGTAAACAATAGAGGAGATAATTTGAAACACTTAACAGAGCTAGCTGAATCTAGATGGATAGTTGAGCTACTGGCCTGTAGGAAGCCAGGGCTTAATGATGTAATCCCTGTAAAACCTACCCTTCAAAACAGGCGGGTCTTTCATTGACTGCCATTGGCTATTCATTATTTTAAATAGTGTCTGTTTTATGTGAGAAATATCTGATGAAGGGAACATCCCGAAAGCGCTCATCTTGTGTTTTATCTTTGTTTTAAGAAATAAAGCATTGGAATTTAGCAGTGTCCTACAACGTTTATTTCATTTCGTTGGTTGGTTAGTGTGGTAGGACTTTGGTGCAGTATTTGATTTTTTACCTGCTATAACAATACAATCCTATGAAGGTTACAAAATACAATAAAGGTTACATAATGTAGAGGTAAAATACAAGAGTGAGAGTCATACATTCAGGAAACTGCAAAATACATCATAGGACAGTATAAAACAGGCACTTTTTTTTTTTTTTTTTTTTTGAGGCTCTTCAGATGTTTACAATATTTACATATTTACAAACTTGGAGTTAATTAAAGTCTGCTAGTTCTGCTTTTGGATGAATAAAAAAAAAACTTGAGAATAAAGTGAAGAGGATTGTGGAGAGCTAGTGGGGAGACTCGTTAGTGTTTATGTAGGGTGAAAGCAGGAGCATTTCCATGTAGAAGATAGGTGTAGGAAAAGTTGGGTTTTGAAGGATTCAGTGTTATGTATAGTCCTAAGAGAAGGAGGAAGAGAATTCCATTTTTTTACCTAGAGAGAAGGAGAGTAGGAGCTGGCCAGCGGGATGTTTGGGTTTGTGGATGGAAATTAGGTTTTGGTGTTCAGATCTCAGGGATTTGTTTGGGATGTATAGGAGACGGATGTTCGTTAAGGCTGGGCATTTATCTGGGGAGAATATTAATTTGTGAGTGGTGGTTAGTAGGAGATAGTCTAGGTGGTTAGGGAGTTCTAACCAGTTCAGAGATTTTAGGCTAAGGCAGTGGTGAGTTGAGATTTTGGATTTAGTGGCGAATTTGGAGATCTTATTGTAGCAAGCTTCAAGTTTAGAGGTATTGGAAGCACACAGATTGGTTAGAAGGGGGGCTCCATATAGAAGAGAAGGAAGGAGGTATGTAATTGCTAGGGAATGACTAGAGGAGTTGGAGAGAAATTCATTATTCCTGTATAGCATACCTAGCTTTTGGTGGGTTTTCTTTATGTTTTGTTGTATGTGGAGGTCGAATTTAAGGTGTTCGTCTATGGTGATGCCAAGGAGTTTTGCAGAGGGGACCACTTGAATAGCAGTGTTAGTTTGGCTTAGGACATTGAAGATGTTTTTGTCAAAGGAGGAAACCCTGGTGGGCAAGAAAATTAGTATTTTAGATTTATTGGAGTTCAGGGAGAGGTGGTTTTGGTGCATCCAGTTCTCTGTAGTGGAGAAAGCTGTTTGAGTCTTAGTTAGTAATTCAAGAATGTTGTGGGCAGCATAGACTAAGGTAGAGTCCTCAGCATATTGGATGACTGTAGTGTCAGGGATGACAGTGTGAAGGTTATTTATAAAGATGTTGAAAAGCATGGGTCCGAGGATGGACCCCTGAGAAACGCCAGTAGGTGTAGGCAGAAAGGAAGAGTTGCAGTTCTTCCATCTGACAGCTTGAGATCTGTCAGATAGGTAACTGGAGAACCAGGAAAGAGTATTAGGGGAGAGATTAAGATTGGCGAGATGAGAGAGAAGGTGTGTATGGGAGATGGTGTTGAAGACTTTAGATAGATCTAGCAGTGTTGTGGATACAGTAAGTCCAGAATCTCGGGCTTGAGTGACAGTTTCTAGGAAGGATAGTAAGGCTGTTATGGTGCTGTGGCCAGGACGGAAGCCATGCTGGGTGGGTGTTAAAAGGTGACTCTGAGTTAGGTAGGGCAAGAGTTGGAGGTGGACACATTTTTCAAGTATTTTAGATATTGGAGTGAGTACAGCAATGGGGCGGAAGTTAGAAATAGTGATGTTTTTACCTCCTTTGTGAAGAGGTAGAATGTAGGCTGAATGCCAGAGTTTGGGTATGTACGACTCAATGATGGATCTGTTGATCAGGATACTAATTGGTAGAGCAATACCTTCGGCAGCGCATTTGAGGAAGGAGGAGGGTATGTTATCAGGGGCATTAGAGCAAGGCTTGAGTTTGGATAAAAGTTTTTTTATAAAGGTGGTGGAAACAGGTTTGAGCTGGAAATTAAAGGGACAGTTGTTAGGGTTGTTGGGTGCTGAGGACAGGGGGTTGGGTGGGTTATTATTTGGGAATGTTTCGGTTAGTTTAGCTATGGATTCAGTAAAGAAGGTGTTGAAGTGGGAGCTCAACTCACTATCAGTTAGACTAGGGTCAGGGCAGGGATTATTCCTTGATCCAGGATGGAGAAGAGAGTTGACTGATTTCCAGAATTGATTTGGATTCTTATTGTTGTTGGACTGACGTTTATTATAGTAGTTTTTTTGTTCATAGTGATAAGTTTTTTTACTTGATTGCGGAGTTGGGTGTATTGGAGCAAGCTAGAAGACAGTTTGTTTTTTCTGATAAAACCTCCAGGCTTTGTCTCTGTGGTGCATAATTTGTTCAGTTTCTTTAGTCAGCCAAGGAGCAGATTTGGCTTTGGTTTGTTTGTTTCTTAGAGGGGCTAAGGAGTTAAGAGTATTTAGGAAGTTGAAATGCTCTACAGTGTTGTCAAGTGGAAGAGTGTTTAGGATTTGCCAGTTAATTTGTTTAAAAATGTTGGAAAATGTTGAGGGGTTGAAGTTGCTAAGGTTATGAGTTTGGATGTAATGGTGTTGGTGTTGGCTGGAGCTAGTTGACCGATGAATGAGGGCAGGGAGATGGTCACTGAATGTGTCAGGGATAGTGCCAGAGAGAATGATTTTGTTTGGGTGGGAGACTAGAATCCAATCTATAATGGTCCCTGGAGGGTGTTTTTTGTTAGGACGGGTTGTTGAATGGATTACTTGGGAAAAGTTGTAAAGGTTAATAGTTAGGGAGGGGGATGGTGTGTTAATTTTATTCCAGTCAATACTGACATCACCAAGAATATAGGTTTCATATTTTATTTCAGTTGAGGCCCAGTGAAGGATATTTTCAAGGGTAGTGATATTATTGCCAGGGGAGATATATAAGGAAATAATGCAGATATTCTTATGTTTATTCAAACGGAGAAGGCTTCCTGTGATTTCAGAATTTTTTAATTGAGGGGTATGGATTTCAAGAGAGATTAGGGAGAGAAGGTTGGAGTAGATTAGAGCAGAGCCTCCACCTTTTTTATTTAAACGGTCACTTCTGAGGATGTGGTAACCTGGAGGTAAGATTTCAGAGTCAGTAATATGGGGTTTTAGCCAGGTTTTGGAGATGGCTAAGATGTCAGGTTGGTTGTAATTAATCCAGGCTTGTACATGGTGATTTTTGTTGTTAAGGCTCTGGGCATTGATAGTGAAGATTTTAAGAGTGCTAAAGGAGGAAGTGGGTGGAGAAGGGGAATGGGGGAAAGTGTTATTTTAAGGCTGGGACATTACAGGTAATAAGGTTTAGTCTATTAGGTTTGTATACTAGGTAGTTATCTAGGTTTGGTAGTAGTTTAAGAGAGAGTTTTTGTTGAGGTGGTAAACAGTTTGGAATGGAAGAGGTGCAGTAGGTTGGGTGGAATAAGGGAAGAGGATATGGAGTGGAAGTGAGGGAGTAGGAGAGATTGTAGTTGAGTGTTAGGGATAGTATGAGTAGGAGGTAGGAATGGAGGAGCTTTATGGGAGAAAGAAGTAGCAAAATATAGAGGAATTAGTAAGATGAGAAGGGAGCAGGGGAGTCGGATAGTAAAGGGTTTTGGGGGGGGCATGTTTAGAATGGGTGGGGTAATGAAAAGAGAAGTGTAATGGAAGTTAAAATGCTAACTGAGGGGGGAAGGTGTAGAAGAGGATGGGGAGAGTTAGACTTGTAGACAGGACAGTGGGGGAATAAGTGGAGAGAGGTGACGGAAGTGGAGTGGGAGGAGTAAAAGTGAGTGGGGAGTAAGAGTGGGTGGGGAAATGAGAGGAGGACTATGATTTGATAAATGAATAATGGGGTGGGGTAATGGAAGAGGGCTGTGACTGGATAAATGAATATGGTAGGAGGGGTATGTGAGGAATAAATGTAGAGGTGCTGGGGGCGGGTGGAATTTGGGGGCAGGGTAGGAGAGCAGAGTGAGCCCGCAGGGCGAATGGAGTGGGAAGAGCCAAAGGAGGAGAAAAATTGAGGAAGACAATCAGTAAAGAGAAATAGTCAGAGGTAAGTCTTGCAGAGATGTGTATTAGGAGAAGACTACTGAGAATGGAGTGGTGTGTAGGAATGTAGGTGAAGGACAGAGAGAGAGAGAGGTAGGCAGCTTTAAAGAAAGGATTGAGAAAGGGTGTAAGTAGAGTGAAAGTGGGTAGGTAGTCCTGGGACAGTGGTGGGGGAGAGAGTAGAGGAAATATGTCAGTGGGCTATATGAGGGAGATAAGGAGGGTGTGGGTTAAGAAGTGGGGACAATAAGAAGGTAGAGGAGCGCCACCTAGTGGTCTGTCAGTTTAATGCAGTAGAGACCCCAGGGAGAGATATCAGCTAAAGGGAAGGAGGGAGCTACCATAGGTCGGGACAGGGGTTGTAGTTATAGAAAGTAAAGTGGGATAATCAAGCTGCAGAGAGGGGGGGGTTGTGACTGCTGGCTGGCCTGGCAGGGAAGCGCACTGCTGTCTACTTGGTAAGTGGTCAGTCAGTAGATCCTTTGCGGCCATGACCTGAACTGCAAGAAGAAAAATAATGCATACATATCCATATCTACTTTTTTGAGTAACAAATCAGCCAACATGTTTTTAAAAGTGGGAGGAAACCAAAGTTACCAGAGAAACCCATTAAGACACAGGGAGAACACGCAAAATCCAGAGTCATTGGAAGGTGGAACTGAATCCCAAACCCTGGAACTAGGAGGCAGAAACCTTACCACTGAAGTCACAGTGCTGCTGCTGGAATACTGCTGCCACAGACTTCCAAGGGAAGGGTAGGAGATGATATAGAGACAGCGAAATTTCCCTGTCTGTTCGTAAAGATATGCTGCATTAAGACCAAAATGTTCCAAAGCAAATGAGAAAAAGTGTTAAATACCAAATAGATAAATGAACAACAGCATTCTATCAGTGGCATATGCAAACTAGAAAAAGTGGTACAATGGTGCAATACGGCTGAGTTTTAAAACTGACAAACACAGCTCTCTGAGACTCTTTAATGCAAGTACTTTTCTTCTCTGAGAAACATTGCTATTTTACTTAATTGTTCTCTTGTTTACCTATTGTCCATAACATTCTGTAATATGTCTAAATTAAAAAACGCATAAAGTTGAATGATTATATAAACATGCAGTCTGTAAGATGCTAGGCACTACTGTACTGTTTATGTCACATGGGATCTCCCACTGTCACCAGTTCAAAAAATAAACACAAGAAAATAAGAGACAGTAGTTCAAGAAAAAACGACAAAAGTAGTACTGATCATTGAAATTGCTACACCCACTGATTACAGGGTCTCAGAAGCAGCGAGACGCAAAGTTGTAAAATACCAGGACGTTCAAGTAGAAATGAGAGCAATGTGAAAAAAAGATGCCCAGACAGTTCCGATAGTAGCAGGAGTGACAGAACTAATAAAATAACAATTTAAAGTCATAAATAAATATGCTACCAATACACATAATTCCATATGAACTGCAGAAGGAAATCAATTCTGGGTACATGGAGGACATTCTAGGCTAACATCAAAGATTGAAGAAATACTAATTTTGTAAACTCCAGTCATACCCTCACTGAGGAATAGGGTCCATTCCTATCATGGAATAAGAAACCCAAAACACTTGGGAAATAATTAAACTGGGAAGTAAGGTAATTTGTTAGAAGGCAGTTTGGTCCAGTCCTTTCTGGCTGAATTTGCTCTATGTGAATACTGCAGTGAACGAGAGCTTGATTTGACTGAATAATATGCTGAATGAACTTCGACTTCTTCTAATGTTATACTCATGTAGCTTTGCAGTTAAGTGTCCTAGCTACTATTGTGGGTACTCTGCAATTACATGCTCAGCATGCATTTAGTCCATCCCCTGATTAGTTTGCACAATCAACAAGTTTTCTCTCTGTGAGCACAAGGGGAATAATGCTCCCAGTATTGCCAGATATAATTTTCAGCAAATTACACCACAAGACAAGTTTAAATTCTCTACCATTTTCCCCTAGGATAATGTGAATATTTTCCTACTAATATACCTTAGTGGTTAATCATTTTACTGCACACTGACAAAGAACAATTGTGATTGTTGCAATAAATGCAGCAACAAAGACAAGTGAAGATTTTTCATCTCTTGATCTGCTTTTTAAGTTCACTTTAAAAGTCAGTATCTGCTTTAGTCTATATTAGTAATTCCAGTATATGACTGACTGTTTTGACATTTAAGTAATCTAACTGTTGTTACTATACCCTGGTTTCTTTTTTATGTGGCGAGTAAGTCAGACTTGTTCAAGACTCGTACTTGCTTTAGTTTCAGGCTGGTCAGTTACAGAGCTAAGTATCATAAGAATTCACCCCCCCCCCAATAGCTGTATTCTTAAACTCTGCATCTCTTGTTATCCAAACCCCTTAGGATAGTTTGACAACATAGTTTTTTCACTCCTCCCTTTTTAGTGACTAATGCAAGTATCACTTTGTGAAGACTCTCCCCTTAAGCTATTTAAATATATTTGCCCTCACCTTGTATCCCTTACACAGTGTGTTCACCATGCTAACACTTAACATATCTTTAAAACTTAGTGGCTTGGTTTGCCTGCCCTTACTATAAATCTGCTTTTGGTAGCTCTTCCTTGTCTCAACTTTTATACTAGTCATCACTAGAAGATCAAATTAGGAAGTTCCTTCTCTTTGCATTATCTTTATTCTTGCAGACCCTAACCACTGGACAAAACAGAAGATCTGCCTGCTAGTTTCGCCTCTACTGCCAGCATTTTAACAGTAGGTCTTCTAAAACAGTGTATAAACTGCCTTATGCTCAGAGATATTGAAATTTTACTTAAAAGTAATGACTACTGAGAGAAGTATAAATGCCTAATTAATCCGGAGGCTTCCCTCTCAACTACAAACTTTCCTTGTGAGCTTCATACACCTCCACCACAATTCTCCTCTAATCACAGCACAATTACTTATGGCAAGGCTGTAAAGCAATCGTTCCAGAACCTCCCAGAAATAAGATTAAGTCTCAACGAAAATGAAGCCACTCATCTGCCTTATCCATACTGCCGACAAAGAGTCACCATGCACAAAAGTACTTCAAAATTTACCACTTTTCAATCAAAGCAACAATAGAAATGCTTTAGTGATAGGTGACTCTATTGTCAGTCTCACTTTCTCATCACTCACAAGCCTGGACAAGGAGAGGGTTACAGTGAGTTGCTGCTGCCAGGATCTCTGACATTATAAGACCCCAAAAGACCCTAACTCTTGACAAATACAATTAATGGCACACATGTAGAAGGGAATGACTTCACACACAGAATGCTAAGGGGTATACAAACAGACATGTCAAAACTTTCCCGAGCATGTTACAAATGAAGGTAAGACACTAGTCCTGAGAGGAATCCTTCCTTCACCTCAAATGATGATGATGAAAGAAAAGATAACTGGCCTCAATAAATGGTTAAATAGCTGTTGTCACTTCAGGAAAATCCAGTTTGTGTCAGCACTGGATAAGATGCTTGTCAGTCCAGCTTGCTTCACTAAGGATGGCCTGCACCTCTCATTTCAAAGTTTTTGCATAAACCCCCATGCCTTTTTAAGCAGAGTCCACTTCTTGAACATTCCAGCATAAAAACACAACAGCCCTAAAAATGGACTGCATTAAGGTGGTTCTGCCAGAAAACTAAACAATAAATTTCCTGATCTTGAGGCATGCCTGCATTTAGAATACATCTTTGTTTGCAGTTACTGAAACTTGGATTAAATGTAAAAACAGCAGTCCCTCTATACCAGGGTTTTTGCATTTTTCATACTTTCACTCCCAATGGCAAGTGTGGTGAAATCTTCATATTTGTCAACGAAGATATTACCTCCAGACAGCGCCAATGGATTCTGAAACTAAAACTTGAACTACAGCTCACTTTAAGTAGGATTAACAGTCAACTAATAGCTTGTTACAGAACACGTTCTTTGTCCCCTGATGACCATATAAGATTCTTCAGTGTTCTAAATGATCTCCCTATTACCAAAAACTCCACTATTTGGGGTGACTTTAGCTACCGTTCCATAAACTGGACAAGCTACACCTCCAATGTACGACATGCCCCACAATTCCTAGGCTTAATAAACAAAACTTTCCTTGAGCAGCTAGTAAGTAAACCTACTAGAGGGCACACCATTCTTGACCTGATCCTTACAAACATGCCTGCTTCTTGCACTACTCTTCTGGTATCTCCTTCCTCAGTAAAGTCTGAACATAAACTCCCAAAATGTCCTACAGCAAACCTCAATTAATGTAAGGACTACAAATCTGTCAACCTACTATTTGGCAAAATATCAAAATTCAGTTATGACTGCACCTACCCAGACCTTAGTACAGCATCAAACTTAACTAAGGAATTCTTCTAGAAAAATGCATAGTCCTAGCAGTACCTACCAGAACAAACTATCAAGGGAAATTCAAACACAACCACCCTGACGGTCTACCTCCACAACAAAATAAGAAGTCATTATTTTGATCCAAAACCCATCTTCTCAAGGATAACATCAAAAGCATTACAAAAGAAGTGAAGCACAATATCAGGTCCACTAAAGGAGCCCAGAATATAGGCTGGCCTCTGAAGACAAAGATACTTAAAAATCATTCTTTAGCTATGTTAGAAAACTAAAAACAATAGCCTGTACTTCTCACTACTTACTCATAATGGGGCCTCTTATTCTGAATTAACTTACACTGCTAATATTGTGAACCAATTTAGTGCCAACTTCACATGTGAGAAATTTCACCTTGAAATATCTGAATCCCTTACTTCCCCAATTATATTTAAATATCATTTACTGAAAGTGCTAACCAAGATAATAAATTCTTCATACATGGCGCATGACAATGTACCTGGTTGATTAATTATAGTGTTAAACATGTCCTTGTAGACACACTCCTCAATCTGTTTAGCTACTGCTTTGGTCGCTAATGAGTGGTGCACAGCAGTTGTGATGTCCCTCTACAAGGGTAGCCTTACAACCAACTTGGGTAACTACAGTCGTATCAGCCTTACAAGCCTCATGTGCAAAACCATGGAAAAAATATATAACTGACCTCATAAATAATAACATCAAAAATCTTATTTGACTTGACCCCCAACAGTTTCAGTCTGTGAAGGGTACATCCTGTCTGCTTAATCTGGTAAATTTCTTTGAAAGGGCTTTGGAGGCTGTAGATGGTGTTCATGCAGTGCATGTGGCATATCATGACCTGGCTAAAGCCTTTTGACACCACTCCACATTCTGGATCATCCAAAACTAAATGCTTTACTAATTGGCTCATATAACTTATGAGTATAACATATTACCTTATATGATATAAGGTAAGATGAACAGCAAACTGACTGAAAGACAGAATTAGCACAAGGCAAGTCACGGGAAAGTCATCAGAAAGTATGAAAGCAATCAACTGTGCCCTTCAGGGCTCAGTGCTGGGGCCTTCCTTTTTAGTACTTACTTCTCAGATCTTCAAGCAGAGAACCAGAAACCCTGGCTAACAAAGTGTGAGGATGACTGCAGACTAGGGGTTGTTGCTAAATCAACTTGTGATCACCAAACCCTCCAGAATGAACTTGTCCTATTAATTTCCTGGTGTACTAAAAAGGGCTCAAACTAAATGCTAAAAAGTGCATGCAGTACTATCCCTTCTCACAGACACCCCCCTCATCCTCCTATAATACTGTATATATAACACAACTCTAGTAAATTAAAGACTGGATAGGGGCACAGCTATATAGGCCAATATCGTTTTCTCTCTCTTTTGACAATCGTGTACAAATGGTTCAGGAAATCCTTTCATTTAGCCCAGCTAATTACCAAAGGAATATCATCAAGGTCTACACAGGTAGTCACTCCCTTATACTTCATATTGATCAATCCAGTTGTCGAATAATATGTCCCCTTTGGAATGAATGTCACTAAACACATTAAACATTAAGAAAGACACAAGAGGTTTCTAACCCCCCAAAAATCACAGGCCTAAAGATGCTGAGCTACCAAAAGAGGCTTACATAGGCATCAACATTTACAACAGTGTGGGATGATGTCAAATGCCTTTGCAAGGTCTACATTTTTCAAGGAAGATGACCAGGCTAAGTAGAAGGCAGGACCTGCCCTTACCAAATCCAAATGGGCAGAGAGTCTACTGGTTATCTATATCCTTTTTTGTTAATTCCATAATGATCCTTTCCATAGCCTTACAGATAAGACTGGTAAGTCTTATGGGTCTATAATTACCCAGGTTCACTGAAGTCCCAACAGCACAACGGAATAATGGCTTCTGTCCTCCTTTCCTCCTGCACAAAGCTGACAATCTGTATAGCTTCTGTAGGGGATCAGATAAGTCATGTTTTAGGCTGACCAGTAGGCACCCAGGTATGTTATCTGTCCCCCACATACTACATTGAAACCTTGCTCTTGGGAGATTCGATTCCTAAGAGATAAAGTCACGGGTAAAAATAAATTAGTCTTTTTAAAGAGCATGAAGACACAAATGGAAATAAAGCAGAGCATGATAGTTTTAAAAGTTCTGCTAATGCACAGCAAAATCCCTTCATTTAGTGATCCTGCCTTTCCTTTCTCTGCAGCAAATGGCCCAAGTCAAGTCTGCAGTAAGCATAGAGAAAATTAAGAAGCCCTGACCATATACTGGCAGTCTGTATAAAGGTTAAGGTTGTAAGCTTTAGTTTCAGTGATACAGTGTTTGATTCCCTCAGCCCCATTTCCACACTGCATAACCTTGAGAAAGTCACTTAACCAGACATTGCTCCCAGGTCACCCCTGAAAAGGCACTGTGTGTCCAGTGGACCTGGCTGCTTAACAAATAGGTATTTTTATTTTTATTATTATTATTACCAAACTAAACTGCTTTGCATTAACTACTGAAAATGGAAAAAAAAGAGACTACATTTATTCTTGGAAACTAGTTTGCTGGTTTCCTACCTGAATAGCAGACCATCACAGAAGAAGGTGATGCCTTCATTCCAACAATGAGCACCATTTCCACAACACATTTGGTTTTGTACTTCCCTCGGTCATCTGCACAGCTGCAACATACGCAAAAAACAAAACAAACTTTTAATTTTAATTACAGTTGAAGAATATACTGTCACTGAAATCAAATCTGTCTATCTTAATATAATATGATGTCATAACCACATGCACCTTACGTCGGACTTACTTTACTTATTGCAGTCATTTACCAGCTAGTCCAACTGAGTCTGCATCCTTATAGAGAGCAGACTCAGGACAAGCTCACTAAGAAAACAGTGCTGCAATAATCTTGCAATTTACAATGCTATGCTAACAAAATAAAATAATAACTAATCAATAAAATGTCAGTAGCTCCTTAAGGCACACTGTTTCACTGGCAAAGAAATATTACATCAAAGGTAAGGTACAGCAGGACAGCAATTTACAAGCATTATAAACAACTCATAGAAATTTGGCACGTGACACATACCATGTCAAAGACTTAGAAAAATATCTTATAATCAATACTGAAGCAAACTGCAGTACAGATTGTTGAAATTGCTACGACCAGCGATTATAACATCTTAAAAACTGCAAGACATGCCTTAGGATTTATAAAGATTACCACTAAATGTAGACTTTCTGTATTCAAGAACATCCCTACCACATTGCTTGGGCTATCTATTCACTCAGAAAGGCTTGTAGACTTAGTACAGATTTAGTGTTAACCTTTATGAATCCCAGTCATAAAGTTATACAATATTAAGACATGCAAGCAGAAACTAGAACAGTGACGACTAAGAATACCCTGGTAGTCCCAGTGGTTTAAGAGCAATGGGGTTAACAAAAAAAATTCTAAACATAAATAAAGATGCTACCAATACAGGTAATGCCATATGAACACTGGGGTACACTAAGAAGAGCACTCTTGGAAAACATCAAAGACAGGTAATAAGAGATCTGGGGACCCAGGTAGATAGCAATCTCTCCTTTGACAATCATATTGCCACAGTAGTTAGGAAATCCTTATATGTGGCCCATCTAATTACTAAGGGGTTCGCATCTAGAAATAGAGAGGTTATAGTGCCCCTCTACTCGTCACTCATCAGACTCATCATAGAGTACAATGCCCCATTTGGGATGTACCTCACAAGACACTTCCAACAGCTGGAAAGACCACAAAAGCACCTCACCAAGAGGATTACTGGCCTCAAACATATGTCCTATGCAGCCCGAATGAAAAAACTCCAGCTGTACTCAGTGGCATATCGCTTACTCAGAGGTGATCTCTGCCTGACTTACAAAGCCATGTCCAACACAGAATTGATGGACATGCTCCACCTAAAGAAATCCAAGTCACTGCGAGCCACGTGCTCTAGTGAGCTAAACCTCGCCACAACAATAAATAGAACATGCTGGAGGGATAGATTCCTGTCACAGAGACTCCCCATACTTAGGAACAAAATTCCTAACTACATTAGGCAGACCCCTCACTAACACTCTTCAAGAGAAGCCTTGACGAGTGGATGGGTAACAGAAAATACACCCCTGGGATCACTTCATTAGCTCTGCCTGACAGAGGCTCAGTTAATCAATGGGGCGGCGAAAGCCGACACACTCTGGCTAGGCTTAAAAATGCCCTCGGGCAGATAGCTTAGTACCTACCTATGAACCTATGAAAAAATACAGATTTTGTAAAATTTAATTATGGTGTCCATTCCTGTAACAGTACTAAAAAAAAACTACACATTTGGAGAAACAAACAAAAAACAAAGTGCACAATTAATAGTATAAAAGAAATTGCCTAAATCGAGTGAAGGGAATAAATGTAAAAAAGAGCTCAGTAAAAGTAAAAAAAAAAATTCAGGCAATCAAATAACACTTTACTTACAAGTAACCTTAAATTATCACTGAGGTACAGAAGGTGCTTATGTTAATGGTGCCAGGTGATCACAACCTACTGCAAGGCAACACCAAATTAAGAAATGAGGTATAAGAATTTCAGCAGAATCTCACATTGTAACGTGTTGGTAGATCTAATGAGGCAAGACATACGACAGCTGTAACAGAGATGGGAAACGAGGACAATAGGTCTAGATACATATATACAGACAAATTCAATGACACGTGCATCATTCAGGTGAAAGTAATAACTAAGTGTCACATGGGGGAGGGTGGAGGACATAGCCTTCTAGACTGAAAATCTAAGGCTTGGAGGGAGGACTAAAAGAAAGAGTGCAAGCTTAAAGTAATACCAAGGTGAGAGCATTGCATTTAAGATGATGCTTGAGATAAGAAATACATGTTCTCCAGTAGCTTTCTAAAAGGGTTCAGATGATCTGCAATTTCAGACAACTTCTGACCTTGTTTGCCTAGATGGCTCTCTCTTATGTTGATGAAAGAATGCTGTTCAAGTGCTAACGATGGATCTGAAGGAACCAAATTTAGCATTACGTAGACCACCCGCTGTTATAACCCAGACCACTTATTGCTTGTCAGAGTGCCAAAGTAGCAATTTCTAAGCCCATCTTTGGCAACAAATCTCACACTCCTGTGCTATAGGCTGGTCAGTCTGCACCTTTGTACTGATACAGTGGGTCATTACAACTCCAAACAGGGAACGTCAGAAACAAAGAATTAGTCACACAGCTTGGCACCCATTTCACAGATTATTTTCTATTTTTCAATAACATTTAACATCCTTGTGACATTTTCTGATTTGTACATATCTTATACTATTTTAGAGATGATTCAGAAGTGGTGTGATGCAGCTATTAAAAATACATTTTGTACTGCATTACAATGCACATGTTCTGTTTTCAGGGCTTTAACAAGTCAATGTCTAGCATCCTGCTGTATGTTTAAGTAGATCATCCAAAATTCACAATATTTTTTTTTTCACAGCTCTCACTACACTGCACTTAACCTGAGTTCAAACAGTGTCCTGGGTGCCTGTAGGAGCTTGTGGAGGAGGAAGGAATTGTGTAGTTGCTGCCTGCCCATCTGTCATAGAAAAAAGGAAGGAAGGCAGCTCTGGCATACCACATGGCTGACACGGGGTGACACCCAGTGGGAGCACTAGTTGTCTACCCCATGGAGTCCAAGTCTATAGAAGTTGTGCTGTCATGTGCAGTCACACTGTAAACTGAGAGAAACCCTCTGAGGACAGCTGTAGCTAAGATCAGAAGAGCCACGGTGGAGGTGGGGCATGGTATGGGCTGCTCTGATGAGAGAAAGGGTAGGTTGCCAAGCAAGACCAGCAAGGCAGACCTGCTCATTAACATCTGAGACGTGCCACAACCAGTTAAGCTTGTGGAAATTCCCAGGTAGGGATGAATGGTCCATATTTCCCTCGCCTGCCCAAGAAACCTTGGCTCCCATGACCATAGAACAAATGTGGTGAATTCTTACAGCCAGAGGAGCTGCTGGGCTCGGTCCTGTGGGGGTGCAAAAAAAAAGTCGCTTTTTGTTTCCTGTACAGCAGCCACTGATTATGTCATATCCCTGAGTCCTCCTTTTTCCCTGACCCTATCCACTAGGATTGATCAATTTGACTTCTAAATGAGGCCATGAATATGTCTTATTCATTGAGCAGACATTTCATCCATCAGTGTCAGGTAAGTTCACTGCAGATCACATCTTTTAACATTAAGATCGTGTTGGCAGCTGAATGGCATTTTGGCTGTTAAGCTCTACTTTTCCTAAGTGATGCAGCTATACTGTATCATTAGTGCAACTGTACCACAATCCTATGCATACACACTAGGAAGGAATGCATCTCTGCCCATGCATGCTATTCTAACAGTCTTTGCCATGAGACAGTTGAGCTAGGTTCTGTCTACTTAAAGTCTAAAGTCCACTCAGTTGGCCCACTGACATCAGCGAAGCTAGCCAAACTCAGACCACCACCATCTCACAAGGAAGTTCTATATCTGCAACATTTGATCAACTTCCCTACAGTGTTATTTTACAATAACACGTACTACATTACCTAGCTACATTCACACTACAAAGACACTAGAGAGCACTTTAGCTACTGCACCCAGTATACCTCTTGGCCCAAGCTATTCTATATTCTTGGGACCTGAGAATGAGGTCATGTATTGCTGGACTGATGCAACTTTCTAACATTTCCTGTGTATACTGCAGCGTTATCCCAGAATTACTTTCTTCTAGAAAATCAAGAGTGATTCTGGCACAGTAAAGTTTTTTGTTTTCTGTAGTCCTCCTCCTCAGAGCATTAAGCTTACCCCCCCCCCCGCCCCCAGGTTTACTGACATGATTGCAAGCCCTATGGCTCATTCATTCATTCTCTGGCGGCAAGGGGGAAGTAGGCTGGAAGTGCTGCCATCATCAACAATAAAGATCAGGGTTTTCTGCTTAAGGATCCCTCTTGAATTTGCCTGTCACTGTTGAAGGGGTTAGAATGCAGTGGGCCTTTGTGATGGACAGTCGTCATCCTCATGATGTGATCAAGTGATTCTGCCTCCTTGTAGCCAGGCACTGCCATGTGATTCCCCACTCACCCCTGGGAGTTCTACCGTGGAGAGTGTACTCTTGAACATAAGCCCCCCCCCCCCCCCAAGAGAGGCCAGCAGTTTTAAACCTTGTCATTCCTTTCCTCCACCTTTCCAGCTTCAACAGACCCCTGAGCCACTATTCAAATCTGGGTCAACTGAGATGCAACCAGGGCTTTATCCATCTACAGAAGTGGAGCTGACATTATTCCACTACTGAAAAGGTGCCCAAAAAGGCTACTGAAACTCTGTAAACTTTTGTGCAAATAGGCAGGGAAGCTAGGTTCACTAGATGCCCACAACTTTAGAAAAAAAAGGTAACCAAAAGGGTTAGTGAGATTACTAGTCTATAAGGACTGAGATGAACCTGTGTACCAGGATGTACAGGCATGGTGCCATTACAGGTGATGACCTTTCTAATCACAGTAAAATGCTGTTAGTCAGTGACTCCTTTCCTGGTATCTCACCTGGTATCACCCTTAAGAATCAGGGCATCCAAAGTCAATTCATCTATGCCTTCCTCTAATAGCACTTCAGAGACCCTAACTCTGCATACACAGGAGCACAATGGACTACTATTGTGTGACACAGGATTGTTCAGCTAATAGCCAACAACAGTGTAGTACTATGAAGACTACACTAACACACAAGGTACTGGATGCCAAAAGTAAAGATGTGCTTGATTTCTTAACAGATCTTGGCATCCTCCACAGGTAACAAGGGAAATGCTGACCACAGCACTTCACTCCCACCTACACCAGCCAAGCAGCTGTGACAGAAAATAATTGTCAAATACAATAAATTAGCAAGACTCTAAAGTCTGTATCTTTCTAAATACTGCCTCTTACTTTATTTTCATTCTATTTTATTTTGAGCGGCTAGCTATGAAACACTTTGAGCACTCTGCATGTTCTGTTCTTCTTAAGTATTTTTTCTGCTCTTTCCTGTACTTGAGAATCAAATCATATGGTAACTTGATATTATTTCTCTTACAACGGGTGTTGTGAAGCATTCTCTATGACCATGAATCTAGCCTCACTCAGGCTGTAACTCATGAACTCCATTTACCATATTGTTCCAACTGATGATGATGCTACTCTCTTTCTACAGCCATAATTTTGGCAGCTTGTATATAGTTTGTAAATCTTTTGTTTATTTCTGCTGCCACCAGGGTTTCGCTATCTTCCAGTATATCACTCTTAGACTGCAGTCTAAAAGTACACACTGTCTACTATTGCATAGTATATTTTACATATCTTGTACTCTGCTCCTTTAACTCATAGGTTCACAAGTTCATAGGATGTTACTAGGCAACTGAATCCCCGGCAGAAATGTATGGTTTCCCATTCAGTTGCCCAGGTTGCACTTAAACAGGTTCATGGAGGTGCTCTGCTTGATATGGATTGGAAGCCTATTCCAGAGGAGTGGCAGCCTCTGAGTGATGCATCTGTCTCTCCAGCAGGTCCTGTTTATGTCGCAGACTAGACTGAGGCCCTTGGAACGGATAACTGTAGTCCTAACTGACTTACAGACATGCAGTATTTCCGTTAGATTTGGGTCAGAGATATCCCTGTAAACCAGACATAAGTCACCTCTAAGTAGTCTATATGCTACTGAGAACAATGACAGTGACTTCAGTCTGTCTGTGTAAGATATGTGCTGGAGACCCTGAATTTTCTTAGTTAGAAATCTCTGAGGTCTGTCAAGTTGCTGCAGTCCTCCATGTTACTGCACTATTTACTGCACTGTTACATTCAGTGTTATTAAGGTTCCTTTAATTTGCTCAAGTGCTGTTTCATCAAAATTAGAATTATTAAGCTCATTTCATCGATTCATGATTCCTCACATCAGTGTTGGACCAGCTTCCATTCCCCTTTACAGGACCCATGTCAGTACATGTTTCTGAGATTTAATGAAATGTGTTTTGATGGGTCTGTTTTGTTGAACTGTGGGTCAATTAACCTCAGCTTAATGTGATGTCATTTTAGCCGCTGAAAGTTTTCCCTCTTGGCCTCTGCTGAAAATGGGCCTTGCCCAGTTGGGCATTCCTTGTCAAAAAATAAAAGCAATCAAATGAGTAATAAAATATACTATATATCCTGATAACCTAAACTTTGAACATTTACCTGGTACTAGTTCACAAATGGAACATTCCAGCCAAGCAGCATCATATTTTATTAAGAAATGTGCAACAGAAAAAAAGCCTGCATTGCTGTTAAGGAGTAGTGATCAATTTGTAGAAGCAAACAAGTACTGGTGTAATTACACCAAATAAATGTAAATCAATTTAATAAAAACAATGCTGTGTAAACAGGGTTTCCCTGCTAAATGGTTCCTCTCCGTCTTTCCCTCCAGATATACCTGAAACTGGCTCATCTCCAACTATCACACAGAATCAAGTCATAAAAATGCTATCAAAAGGTAATCTACATCCCTGGATGCAACTTAAATAGCACGAAGCACAAGTTAGTCACACCCCTAACAATACTGTTCAGTCTCAGCGTCCATACAGGTTTTGTACCAAGCAAATGGAGAACCGCTAGTCATTCCTCTGCATAAGGGAGGACCTTCCACAGTCCCCACAGCCATGGAAAGAATCATCATGGAATTACTCAATTAGGACATAGGGTACGTCAAAAGAATAGACCTGTCTTAGTTTGGGTTTGTCAAGGGCAGGTCAAGCTTACTCAGCCTGGTAGATTTTTTGAAAATGTCATCAAAGCACTGGGTGAAAGAAAACCGGTACACACCGCACACCTTGACCTGTCCAAAGCTTTAGAAATTCCCCACTCAGGCATATTAGAAAAACTAAATAAACTAGGAATAAACCCCTATGTCACTTGCAGGATTGCCAAATGGCTCACAGATAGGATGCAGATAATTAAAATAGGGGAAGTTACTGCCACATAGACACCAAATACTGGTGGAGTCCCCCAGGTTTCTGAGCTGGGGCCTCTCCTGTTTACCATCTACTTTTCTGAAGTAAAAGCCAATACCTATGGGCTCTGGCTGACTAAATTTTAGATGACTGCAAGCTGAATCCCCAAATGACTGATTTAGCCATCCTGCAACAATGTTTGTCTCAAATGAATAACTGATGTGAAAATCATGGTCTTGATGCTAAATGCCCAAAAAAACATTCACTACTGTATCCTTTGGGCAGGGGGTGGCCCATGCTATTGGACTACAGCCCCCCCAGCTGATAAAATGAAAGAAAACAGAACTGTAAAATAATTAGCTGCAAGTCCCGGAACTGCGCATGTGTGCTTGGCGAGTTCCTATCCGGACTGCCGTTTAACCAGTCCGGATTACGAACAGAAGGCAACAGTGTACAGATGTCCAGAAGTCTACATGGTTTATAACCGCATGAAGGGGATCAGACTGCAACGTCTGCAGTCACATACGTGGATGGATAGCAACTGATTGGCTCCTGGGAAGGGAATTTGTATTTGGCGCTCTCGCTGCAAGGGAATTGGGTTCAGAAGCTGCTGCAAGGGAATATACAGGTACTGGTGTACACTCTCACTGCAAGGGAAAGGAGGTGTGTGTGTGTGTGTGTGTGTGTGTGTGTGTGTGTGTGTGTGTAAAAATATATCTGGTGGCTAGAGTTACTCGGGTTCAAACCCTGTACCTTGGTTACAGGTAGCAAGTGCCTGAATTCTCTACCCTTCACCACTTGTGAAAACTGTTCAGATTTTTGCCTCATATTTTTGTTCTGTTCTGTTCCTCATAAATCCTGTGGTTTTCTGGACTTTTGTAATCAGTGAAGGACTGAATTCACTAAATAATGACAGGCGTTTGAATTTCAGACTTCATATTCTTCAGAAAATACATGGTAATACAAAAGCTTTTATTCTAGCAATTTTCTATGTTTATAAGAGCAATACTTGAAAATTGTCCCTATTTTTGGGGCTGTATTCCCCCATTATTGGCTTTGTCCAGTTTTTTTGTGCTAAGAGGTTGAGAGCTATGGTGAGAACTGAATTCACTGAATATGTTAGGGGCTGTATTCCCCCATTATTGGCTTTGTCTAGGTGTTTTGTGTTAAGAGGTTGAGAGCTATGGTGAGAACTGAATTCACTAAATGATAGCCATTTAAGTTTCAGTCTTCCTGTCTTTCAAGAAATAGCTGATTTGACAGAGTGGTATGTTGCTCTGATTGTAGTGCACAGAGTCCTGGATTCAAGACTTGGCAGTGAAATGCATGGTGGTAACACATTTTATTTTAGCTACTTTCCAAGATTATACAAGCAATGTTTAAAATGTGTTGCTGGTTTTTGGGCTTTTGCCCCCTCCCCCAATAAATTTTGGCTTTTTCCAGATTTCCTGTGCTGCAAAGTTGAGAGATACAGTTGAGTGTCGAATGGGTTTTACAAGCAACTGAGAGCTTCAGGGAAAGAGAAGTTTAGTGCTGCTTATGCTGAGTCTGCTTGCATTGTTAACAGCATAAGAGGTTGAATACTTGCTTTTGATGCAGAAAGCTGTGGGTTCTACTCCCACAGTATTTAGATGCATTGCTGATGCTGTACTGTGTTCTACTTTTAAAGGGGGTGGATGCTGCAGTCCTGAGAATATCCTCTTTGGCGGAGATACCTAGTAACTATGAACCTGTTATCCATTCCCTATTGCAATATTACTAGCTTATCATTTTTTTAATGTAACATAGGCACTTTATTCCTCAAGGACAACAGGCACTTTATTTGTAGATGAAACAATGAAATATAAAGTTGTTTGCTAAAAGCAACCTCTTCATTAGTTACAGATCTCTTTAATGTGGAATTATTTAGATGACTTTTACTTCTGCAGAGATTGTGCATATTTACTGATACTGGTGGGTTGTAGAAGTTTGAGTAGACTTTTAAGATGGAAATGTTCTGAACTGGGCAGTTTTGTCATTATTGGTGCATGCATTTTGTTTCATTGTTTACTGGAAAAAATGTTCAAAACAATAAATTTAAAACGCCATCTAACAACTATACTGTATTATACAATGAATATAATTTAATATAATCAGAAAGGTGTTTATTGACTATCTGATCAGCTCAGGTACGCCCCCTCCCAGTTCTTGGTTGGATGTGTTTGATTAGGAACCAGTTAAATCAACTGTCTACAAGCACAAACTTTTTTTGTTACTGAATATTTTCACTGATTGCATCTGAATGCTACTGAAAGTGATGAAGCCAGGTTGAAGCAATCACTTCTCTTAGATTTGTTTTTTTTTTGGGAGGGGTACTTATTGTCCACACCTAGGGAGGTAAGTCCGTTGTGTAGGATTTCTGCCGCACAATTCTCCCAGCTGAACTCTACCTCTCAACTGCCCAGATTTTCGCAGAATGGATAGATTTTTACTTCTTATTTTTGGTTTGTTCCTCATAAAAGTTGTGGTTTTCTGGCAAATCATTTAGGAAGGAAGTCACTTAATAATGACAGACATTGAGTTTCAGACTTCATACTCTTCAGAAAAATGCATGTTAAAGCAACATGTTATTCTATCAACTGTCTGTTTATACAATAGCAATTTTTAGTACTGTTTATTGAAGTTACCAGGTAACAGGAAAAGAGGAAGGCCTAAGATAAGGTTTATGGATGTGGTGAGAGAGGACATGCAGGTGGTTGGTGTGACAGAGCAAGATGCAGACTACAGGAAGAAATGGAAACAGGTGATCTGCTGTGGCGACCCCTAACGGGAACAGCCGAAAGAAGATGATGATGATGATTTGTTCCTCCAATATATTTGGCCTTGTCCAGATTTCCTGTGTTAAGAGGCTCATAGGCTGATACTAGGCTATCTGCCCTAGGGCATTTACAAGCCTAGCCAGAGTGTGTTTGGCTTTCGCCACCCTTCTTAGATTAGATGACTGTGCCTCTGTATAGTAGGTCACAGAAGATAGCCCATTTAAGGTTAAGTTTACTGTGCCTCTGTCTAGCAGTAACACAGAAGAGATCCCAGGGGTAAATTTACGATCTCCCATCCAAACGTCAAGATTCTTCTTGAAGAGGGTCATTGAGGGGCTCTGTCTGACATGGATTGAGATTTTGTTCCAGAGTGAGGGGAGCCTCTGGGATATGAATCTGTCCCTCCAGCATGTTCTATTTATTTCTGTGAAGTCACTGGAGCATGTAGTTCTGATGGATTTGGATTTCTTGAGGTGGAGCATGTCCATTAATTCTGGGTTGGACATGGCTTTATACGTCAGGCACAGATCGCCTCTGAGTAGGCGGTAAGCAACTGAGTAGAGCTGGAGTTTCTTTAGCCTAACTGCGTAGGGCATCTGTTTGAGTCCCTTGATCCTCTTGGTGAGGTAATTTTTGGGTCTTTCTAGTTGTAGCAGGTGTCGGGTAAGGTACATCCCAAATGGGGCATTGTATTCAATTATGGGCCTGATGAGTGATGAGTAGAGGGGCACAATGACCTCTCTTGATCTAGATGTGAACCCCTTCGTGATAAGGTGAGCTATATAGAATGTCTTTCTAACCACTTTGGCAATGTGATTGTCAAAGGAGAGACTGCAATCTACTTGGGTCCCCAAATCCCTAATTACTTCTTCCGTACTTAATGGATTACCACCTATTTGGTAATTTGTGGGCACTTTGTTCTTCCCAAAGGGGATGACTATGCACTTTTTGGCATTTAGATTTAGGCCATGGCTCTGGCCCCAGTTATCCGTCTCTGTGAGACCTTTTTGGAGGATGCTTGTGTCAGCCGGCGAGTTGATTATGGCCCCCAGTTTGCAGTCATCTGCAAACTTTGTCAGCCATAGTCCTCCTGTGTTAGCCTGTACCTCAGAGAAATATATACCGAACAAGAGAGGTCCCAAGACTGAGCCTTGTGGGATGCAACTTGCAACTGGTTTAGAGTCTGACATGGCACCTGCAATTCTGACCATGTGGGTTCTATCCCTAAGCCAGTTTGCAACCCATCTTGTGACATAGGGGTTGATATTTAAGCTGGTGAGCTTATTTATGATGCCCGAGTGGGGTATTGTGTCGAAGGCTTTTGCAAGATCAAGGTAGGCTGTGTGGACTACCTTCCCTTCGTCTATGGCTTTGGTGACTGCTTCAAAGAAATTGACCAGGTTCAAGAGGCAAGATCTGCCCCTAACAAAGCCGAATTGGGTAGGATCCAGTATTTGGAGGTTCCCAATGTCTTTATGAGTTCCATGATGATACGCTCCACAGCTTTGCAGACCAGGCTAGTTAGGCTTATAGGGCGATAGTTTCCAGGGTCCGTTGTGGCACCACCTTTATGGTGTGGGACCACTGTTGCTGTACGCCATTGTTTGGGTACATATCCTGTTGTAAGGCTGTGACTGAACAGTGATTTTAAGTGAGGATTCAGTTCTTCTTGGAGCTCATGTAAAACGCAGCCCGGGACACCGTCCGGTCCCACTGATGCTGTGTTTTTTGCTTTGGAGAGGGCAGCTCTCACCTGTGCATCTGTGATGTCAGGGAGGCTACACTCCGTTGGGATAGTCATTTGCTCATTTGGGTGTGGGGGGGGGGTTTGCACTGAACCTGTCTGCCAGGATGTTGGCAATGTCTGTGGGTTCAGTGTATTGTCATTTTGCACTAACTCAGAGCATATCTGGGGGTTTCCACCCAGGTTTCTGACATAACTAAAGAAAGCCTTGTGATTATCTTTAGCGTCTTGTGCAATTTTTCTTTCGAAGCTAGCCTTAGATGATTTTATGAGGGATCGTAGTTTCTTGCTAGTACTGATCAGAGTTGCCTTCCCTTTCAGGGATTTTGCTCTATCATCTAGTAGCGTCCTCCTTCTGTTGTACAGCTTATTTATGGATGGGGTCCACCAGACAGGTCTCCTGCCTTTGGAGGAGTGTGTCTTGGTTTTATTTGGGATAGCACGATCCATGCATTCCTGTAGGTATCCATAAAATGCGTTTGTAAAGGATTTTGCGGTTTGGGCCGTATTTTCCACTGGCCCTAGTGCTTTGAAGGATTCCACCTCGGTTTTGAGAAGTGGGAAGTTTGCTTTTGAGAAGTTTTTGACCGTGGTTTCCTTTGCTGGGGGTGGGGACAGGATATGGATGTCCATAGTGATTAATTTATGGTCAGATCTTACCAATGAGGGGTATACCTCTGGTATGGAACATAGAGTCCCCATGTTGGTGATGATCAGGTCCAATATGTTTTCCCCTCTTGTGGGAGTGGTGACCAGTTGTTCCATAGCATCTGAGTTTATAAATTCTAGGAACTGTTGGGTTAGGGTGTTGGGGCTTGAGTAGTGCTTCCAGTCTATGTTTGGATAGTTAAAGTCACCCAATATAATGGTGTTTGGAGAGACCTTCATATTCTCCAGTGTCTTCAGGAAAGCCAAGTGGGGTTCCTGAGTTTGGGAGAGTGGTCTGTAGCAGGCTACAAACTGGAAGGCAGTTTTGCCCACTGTTAGTTGCACGTGGATGGTCTCAGATGCTTCGTGCAGTGCGACTAGCCTGGAGGTATGGGTATCTTTGATGAATATGGATACTCCCCCTCCTCTTGTGGTTCGGTCCGTGTTTTGGGGCTGAAAAGCATGCTATGAGGTATAGCCTGGTAGTGCTGGGGTGCTCTTGGGAGCCTTGAACCAGGTTTCTGTTACTGCACAGATATCGATATTCTCCATACTGAGGAGAGCCTCGAGTGCATGCATCTTGAGGTTTAGACTTCTGGCGTTGAGCAGCATTACCCTTAGTTTCTTTTTCCTTGTGTTGTCTAAGGAGGTGGGTTTGTCTTTTGAGCCTTGCCTAAAAAAGGCACTATGGGGGTGGCAAGAGCCTTGGCCAGTATTCAAAAACCCTGGGGTGACAGGTGCAAGCCGTCCCTAGTGAAGCAACGTGGCTTGTCAAGCATGTCATCCCAAGCTGACAGACACTGAATCCCCTTTGAGTGACACCAATACTTTAGCCAATTGTTGAAATTGATCATTTTGTCTTTAAACTGTGGTATCATTCTTGGTGAGGGTAAGATGCTACTCAAGGTCAGGGTCATACCGGCCTGGACAACATGATCAGAGAGCTCCTCTATGTCTCTTTTCATGTAATCCAGGGAGGTACGTCTCAGGTCATTCACACCAACATGGACAATGACGGAGTCATATTTCTACTTGCTTTGGAGTGACCTGAGTGCTTGTGTTATGTGGCGGATCCTGGCACCCGACAGGCAGCTTACAGTGACCTTCTCCTTGTTCAGCCTGTTGAGAGGGACGTCAGTGTGTCTGACAATAGAGTCCCCTATTACAAGTGTACTAGGTGTGTTGTTTAGCCTTAAGGGCTGTGACTGTGTGGCACACTGACTTTGTGAACTATGTGATACGTGGGTATTACTGTAGGGTAGCAGCTGCTTGGATGTCTGCTTTGGAGGTCTCTGTTGCTTGGGCAGATTTTTATATAGAGCCTCCGAGTATGTTTTTGTGTATGTGTTTGGTTTGCTGTTGCGATAGGTCTATGTGAGACTGGATTTGTGGTGTGTGTGATTACCTTCTCCTCCAGACTGACCGTGCCAGTACTATGTTGAGAGAGCTCAGCCTCCAGTTTGGCTATATAGTTGCATCTCTCACATATATTTGAGCTTGCTGGGAAGAGGAGAGGGTGGTCTGTGTACATAAGGCAGTTGTAACATTGCCTCAAGATTCCCATATTCACCAGCTGGACTGGAGAGTAAACCTGAAACTGACTTTTGGACATGCCAGAATAGTATAAGGAATTACTTTTTGACTTGATCAAAAAGGACCAATAGGGAGCCAAGTACTTAAGGGAGTATAAGAGGGTGTAGTGCTTTAGTTTATTAGTGCTTACTTATAAGACACTTATCCTAGCTACTGCTGGGTTTTAGAAGGAAAATAGAGTGCTTACTTTGAGATTTGGAACAGTTCTAAGAGAAAAAGTGAAGAGCAGACTTTGTGGAGCCAGGAATAGTTTAAACCTGATTAAGCGGCGCTGCCCGATGCTGCGCTATGCGCAAAAACACGCAAAAGAAGGTTTTAAGAGACGGGGGATCAAGGAGTTTGGAATTGACCCAAAATGGCCAATAAAACTACAGTTTCTAGGCAGTAACCACTCCCACAGGGGCAGGCAGGCTGTTCAGTGTTTACCACTGCCACTGATGAACACAGAGACTTCCCTTTAGCCCAAGCAAGCAATGGCCTCCAAGAAACTTACAAACAGTTCAGAACAGCAAATCTGTAACTGAACTTATTTTAAATTTCAGAAAGTGGGAAAAAAGCAGGATTTTTTTTTTTTGTTTGTTTTGTTTAAAGATAGCAGATACACAAGTAGCAACAAGTTAGAACAGTGCAATAAATGACCCCACACTTGAGTGCTAGGCCAGAGACAGGTAAAATGCATGTTTTAAGAAAAAAAAACGATTTTAAAATAAGTGCAACACAGGAAATGCAGTAAACAAGCTCTAGATGTGTTCTAAATACAGCTGAGAGGTATACACAGATAAATTGCTTTATAGAATTAGGTACATCCAAACCTCTCAACTATCCCTGACTTTGGCTGAAAATGTTGCTCTCCACCTAATAATCCCTCTACAAAATGGCAATTTTAGAAGAAATGTGGAGGGTTTGCAAATAATAAATAACTGTAATGATCATTGTTACAGATTACTTTTACTTTAGAAATGTACGTAGATTCTCTTATTTTGTCAGCTGCTCAGCTTAACAGTACTAATATTTAAAAAGTGTCCCTTCTTTGACAGGTTCTCAGCTGTATTGTGTGGCTATTTTATATTTTTGCATCACATTTTTGGTCCATTTTTCACTGGTTTTCTGGCAAATTAGTGGCAAATTATTAAAGATTGAAGTCAGAAAATAATGACAGACATTTGAGTTTCAGATTTTATACCCTTCAGAAATTCATACTAATGCAAGACTATACTATTCTATTATCTTTCTAAGATTATAAAAGCAATATTTAAAAATTGTCCTTATTTTTGGGCCTTTGCCCCACTTCTATTTATAGCTTTTTCCAGAGTTCTTGCTCTGAGGTTGAGAGGTCTGACAAATGTGTCAGGGCCATCATCGTCAGCCAGAGACATTTCAAATTGTGACATACTTGTTGTACCCCACTCCCCCCATGTAATGACTCTGGATGTGTCCATGCAAGGCAAGGAGCAGTTATGCAGTGTACATTTGCAAAGTATCCCCCCATCCAAGGTAGATACAAGTACTACAGTGGCTTTTCATCTGTTCTTGATTTTGCAGAATGTTCTGGTTTTCTTTCCTATTTTTATACTGTTGATTTATGCTTCTTATTATTCAGAAAATGCATGTTGTTGCAGTACCTGTTGTTCTGTGTTTAAGTAGCAATGCTTTAATGACCATCAGGTAAGCTTGTCTGAGATTGTAAGATGCAAGTTAGCTTTAATAAGCATACTGTTAAAGAATTATCAACACTGAAAGCCTTTTTGTTGTTGTCATGCAGAGAGTATTTACATAACTAGATAATGTATAAGCCTTAGGTATTGAAATGCATCAGACAGTATTTGTAATAAAGGGCAGGATTACAGTATTTTCAGAAGCTCATTACATTTGTTGGAGACTTGCAGTCATCTTTGCAAGCTTTGCCCATAAATTAAACAGAATGCCAATCTATCATGTGTGGTCCATAACCTGTGCAATAATCCTTTAACCAATTTATCTTGAGCTTGTTTGTTGTTTGATGGTCATTTTTACTTTGATCATGTTTTCCCCATGAAACAAGTAGATAGTTGTCAGGCAGCAGGTCATTTTTGGATGAGAAACATTTTTACAAGTGGGGGTAATCAGTATCACAGACTGCTACTTTCAGCATGTTACTTGGTACTTTTATAAAGCTGAATATAAATTATAATTGGAACTACAGTGCAAGGAGAAGTGGTTTGAGTTGAGTGCTGCTTGTTTTTTTATACTTGATTTCAACTGGCATTACAGTAATGTACTTAAAAAGTAATTTATTTTTTCATGCCTCACAACCTTTTTGTTTCCATCTAGATATTAAATAAGATGTCATGTAGCCAATGCATTTACATTTTTTTTCTTCTTCACTTCATTTTGTCTTGATTGGACTCTCATAATGATGGTTTGGCATCCAGGGCAGTATACTTAATTAAAGTTCCAGTTTTTGTGGTTTTGAAGATAGTCCCGCCCCTTTCTAGTTGGCCACACCCTTCTTGTATTGGCCCCACCCATTCAGCTGTCTCTTGCAGCTTTCCCTTTGATTTGAAGTCACCAGCCCCCATTGCATATGGGAAGTCATCTACACCAGGGAACTACCACAATGACAATACAACCCTAAGAGTTGACCCAGTTGTTTAGGATATGGGAACTTAAGACTGCTCCCTTACTATTAATGGACAGATGCAGCTCCTAAATACTTTATCCCATGCATTGTTTCCCTCAAATTATCTATGGTATGATCCTTTTGTCCGGTATGTGTTTATTGTTGTAAGAAAGTCTTTCCATATTGCACAGTTTATAAACAAAGGGATTGTGTTTAAATCTATGGCTGTCGCTGTCTCCCTTTACTCAGCCCTCATTAGGACAACCATTGCATATAATGCTCCCTTTAGCATATATCTGTATAGATACATGCAACAACTGGAACGCCTACAGAGATACCTTATTAAAAGGATACAAGAAATAAACAACATGTCCTATGGACAACTAAAAGCCCTGACACTACATTTTGTACCCTACAGACTGTTAAGAGGTAACCTGTGTCAGGCATACAAGGCATCCTCCAATCCATTACTGATGGATTTACTACACATCAGCAAGACAAATGGCATCAGAAATACTCAGTCTAAGGATCTGCACCTCTTATGTAACATCAACAGAACAGTTTGGAGGGAGAAGTATATTTTGCAGAGGATACCACTATTATAGAACAGACTCCCCATCCTCAATAAACAAAGTTCATCCTTGTCTATTTTCAAGTCCCACTTAGATCTATGGATGGGAAACATAACCTTTACCACAGGACTGCCACCTTACTATTAACAGACAGACGCAACTCCTAAATACTTTATCCCATGCACTGGTCTCCTCAAATTATCTATGGTACAATCCTAGTTATTCTCATTTGGGGTAATATATAATTATTGACCATGGGATGGGTAATGCCAATCTATAACCAAATTGGATAAGTTATTTCTAGCACAAAAAGGGAGACGGGCTAGGTAAAAAATGGCTTACAAGGACAGCTAGCTCAGTACTTATCTAGGAATCTATGAGTCACAAAACAATCAAACAGTTAGCAGGGCATCCAATACATTATAGGGACCATCCCTCTACCATTCCCCTAACCACAATTCCCATATTATCTGTATAGCCGCTATACCCAAAATTAAGAAAAGTTCTTAACTGGAACACCCCAGATCCAGATGCACTACCTAACTTCTGGCTAATGGTATTGTCTTTACATAAAGATTTAGCCTTGATTAAAAATTACTTATATGCACACTCTGAGTAGAAACCAACCTGGTTAAAAACAGGAAAAAAAAACATAGTCCTGCTTAAGAGTGAACCTGCAAGTCATCCTAAGAACGTCAGACCAATAACCTTAACATACCTTCCAACAATTTATAAACTATACCCTGAAATTGAGGCAGAGTTTACAACCATCATAAAAATTGAACAAAAAGGTAATAAAAAAGTCATACGGAACAAAGGATCATATACTGCTAAGCAAACTCACAATACACAACTGCAGAAAGAAGAATAATCTTAGTATGGCATGCAGAGATTACAAAAAGGGTAATTCTTTGTCACCACTGCTTTTTTTGTCTGGCCCTTAACACATTAAGCTGTTTACTTAATAAACTAGGATATGGTTACAGCTTTAACTTCCAGAAACCAGACTCATTCAAAGACAATGCATCTTCTTTTTGTGGATGACCTAATATTATATAGCTCAACAGATGATGGCCTGAAAGTAAAACTACAAATGGTTAAAATTTTCTCAGATTATATAACACTGACATCTTGTCTTGATAAATTAGAAAAAGCAACATTTCTAATAAGAAAGCTACAGCACCACAAAAATATAAACCCAAGACAGGAACGTAATATAAAGTAATTTGAAAAGTAGAGGATGTATAAATGTTTGGGAATATATAAAGGGTTGGCATACAACGTTACCATTGTAGAAGAATAAAGCACTTTTGTAATACTTAAAGACGATCTTCCTCTTAAGCTATACTTCAAAATTTCTCTCCCCTTTCTACCATGCTGCTCTGTTACCCAGTGCCTTCCATGACTTAAGCAGATCTAACAATCAAGTTTAAGGTACTTAAAAACATTTATGGAACTGTTAGTTTTAAGACATTTTGAACAGTTATCCTAGGCCTACATCTCACCACACTGGAAGCAGATTATTCCACATTTATGAAGGGCTGTTTTTCCAGTCCCATAACCACCACTCAAATAAAGAAAAAAAATTAGTTGCACACGTTTCATATCTCAGCATGACGGACACAAAATATTGATCATATTTTATTTAAAAAGAGTGCTGATGCTAGCTGTAAGTTGTCAGTCTTTATGATGGACAGTTTTTTGAACACTAGTGCAAATAAGCACTCAATTTAACAGCGGCTACTGCAGGTGAAATTCTTTTCCCTGAGCTACAGCCCCCTTCAAAATGGTTGTTAGTAAAAGCGGAGCAGGGAATAATACAGCCTATACTGCTGATGAGGTAACTTTACCTCCTAACAATACATGGATTTTAAAATTCAACTACAAATCAGATTCATTAAGTAAAGAATTCACAAAACTCTAACTCAATCTCGCATCATCAAAATGTACCTATACCTTATGGCACCAAATTAATTTCCTACAAAAATGCATGCCATACACTTTTGGTCATGCTTCCGTATTTTTAGAATGCCAACTACCCAATTAGAAAGGTGATCATTTAAGACTATTTCAATAACAAGCACATTTTTAAAAAATCTTTTTTGCAAATTCTGTTTAAACTTTTACTCAGAATAAAGTATATAATTTAAGTGATATTTTATAAGAGCAATGTCTAGGGGATGTGACCAATACACCCCAAATCACATTCTGTCATGCTTTGCTGCTTACATACACAAAATAAATGTGATCATGTTCTGTGAATTGGGCCGCAAATCTTTCAGAAGCCAGTCTGGGGTGTCATTAACTATTTTATTTGAGGCAAGGGGCACTACTGTAATTACCTGGAAGAGAGAACACCATTATGAAAATGAAACTTTCTGTACAAGAATTGGTTGCTGGCCTGGTATGCGAAGGAATGACCATCATCTAAGAACAGTTCTCCTGTAGCAGAATTCTACACAGGAAAAAACAAAAACAGTGTTATCACTAAATGCTGTAACAGTCAGCCTCTGAAAAAGAATGTCATATACAAGCAGATGTGAACAATGTGAGGCAAATGTACCAATGTGACTTCAAACCAATTTTTTTCTCTTTCCTTTGGCTGCTATAAGTATGACTACTTAGCCCCCCCATACTGACCAATTCTTCATCTCAGTCCTATCCGGGAATTCCTGGTGTTCAGATGAGAGAGAGTGGGTTGCGAGACGTCCATCATACATGACTAACACGAGTTTCTCCTTAAAATCTTTATTGTTGCTTCTCCACTATGTGAAACTGGGTAACTGTGAGTCCTGCATGGAATGCTGGTCTCTTTGCAACACTATTTGCATGCTTCCATGCATGTCCGTGCTTCCTTAACCATGCTGTATATACCTAGACCCCACCTGCAACATGTGATGAGCTAAGCATGCCTGGGCCTCCCTATTAATTTTGCCATAACGGCATGCCTGGGCCCTCTCTGCTACCTGTGCCATGCTGTACATTTCTAGGCCATCCCTGCCCCCCTCTCTCTGCTTGTATGTTTAATCCTTCCCTGCTCTCTGTGCCATGCTATGCATGCCTTGACCTCAACGCTACCTGTGCCATACTGTGCATTCCTAGGCACTCCCTGCTCCTCTCTCTGCTGTGTATGGTTAGTCCCTCCCTGCTCCCTATGCAATGCTGTGCATGCCTTTCCTTGCTACCAGTACTGTGCTGTGTATACTTTGCTCCCCTACTTCCTACACTGTGTTGTACTTGTCTGGGCTCACCTTGCTCTCTACACAGTGCTGTATGTGTGTGGGCTTTAACTTTGCTGCCCATACCACTCTCTCCTACCTGTGCCATGCTGTACATTCTTGGCCCTTTCCAAATATCTAAGCCATACTGGG